>NC_092226.1:55451031-55483531 GCF_036320965.1 Panulirus ornatus
AACATCACCCACCCCTATCATAAACAGACATTCACTGGGAACAAATCACTTTCCTCTCTTCCTACTCGTAAACATGCCTTACATTCTAGGTAAATATATTTCATTGGTTCTAGCAACTTATCTCTCACAGCATATACTCTTAAATCTTCCATAAAGTATCTCTATCCACCCTATCATATGCCCTCTCTAGATCCATAAATGCTACGTACAGATCCATCTGTTTTTCTAAGTATGTATCACATACATCTTACAAAGCAAACACCTGATCCACACATCCTCTACAACTTCTGAAAACCACACTGCTCTTCCCCAGTATGAGGCTCTGTACATACCCTTACCCTTTCAGTCAATACCCTCACATATAATTTCCCAGGAATACTCAAGAAAACGATCCCTCTATAATTTGAACACTCACCTTTATCCCCTTTGCCTTTGTACAAAGGCTTTATGCATGCATTCCGCCAATCCTCAGGTACTTGACCATGATCCATACATACACTGAATATCCATATATATATATATATATATATATATATATATATATATATATATATATATATATATATATATATATATATATATATTTGTTTAAAAACTCCTAACGCAATCACTCAGCTGCTCCCAAAACACCTGCCTCTCATGATCTTTCTTCTCATGCCCAGGTGCATATGCACCAATAATCACCTATCTCTCTCCATCCACTTGCGCTTCTACCCATATCAATCTAGAGTTTACTTTCTTACACTCTATCACATACTCCCACCACTCCTGTTTCAGGAGTAGTGCTACTCCTTCCCTTGCTCTTGTCCCCTCACTAACCCCTGACTTTACTCCCAAGACATTCCCAAACCACTCTTCTCCTTTACCCTTGAGCTTCGTTTCACTCAGAGCCAAAACATCCAGGTTCCTTTCCATAAACATACTACCTATCTCTCTTTTTTTCTCATCTTGGTTACATCCACACCCATTTAGACACCCCAATCTGAGCCTTCGAGGAGGATGAGCACTTCCCGCGTGACTCCTTCTTCTGTTTCCCCTTTTAGAAAGTTAAAATACAAGGAGGGGAGGGTTTCTAGCCCTCCTCTCCCGTCCCCTTTAGTCGCCTTCTACGACATGTGACGAATGCGTGGGAGGTATTCTTTGTCCCCTATCTCATACGCGCACATGCACATAAATATACATATACATATGCATACACATACACATACACATGTACATATGTACATATTCATACTTGCTCGACTTCATCCATTCCTAGTGCTACCCCGCCTAACAGGAAACAACATCGTACCCCCTGCTTCAGCGAGGCAGCGCCAGGAAAACAGACAAAAAAGGCCACATTCGTTAACACTCAATCCCTAGGTGTCATGTGTAATGCACCGAAACCACTGCCCCCTATCCACATCCAGACCCCGCAGACCTTTCCATGGTTTACCCTAGATGCTTCTCATGCCCTGGTTCAGTCCAGTTCAGGTTCCGATCGCTCAAAATCTTTTTGCACTCCATCCTTCCACCTCCAATTTGGTCTCCCTCTTCTCCTTGTTCCCTCCACCTCTGACAAATATACCTTCTTTGTCAATCTTTCTTCACTCTTTTCTCTCCATATGTCCAAACCATTTCAATACACCCTCTTCTGCTCTCTCAACCATACTCTTTTTATTTCCATACATCTCTCTTAACCTTACATTACTTACTCGATTAAACCACTTCACACCACATATTGTCCTCAAACATTTCATTTTCAGCACATCCACACTCCTCCGTACAACCCTATCTATAGCCCATGTCTCGCAACCATATAACATTGTTGGAAGTACAATTCCTTCCTAAATACCCATTTTTGCTCTACGAGATAACGTTCTTTCCTTCAACACATTCTTCATCGCTCCCCTCCCCCACCTTGTGACTCACTTCCGCTTCCATGGTTCCATCCGCAGCTAAGTCCAATCCCAGACATCAAAACAATGCACTTCCTCGATTTTTCCCCATTCAAACGTACATCCTAGTTAACTACCTACCAATTAACTTGTCCCTCAACCCTACTGAACCTGATAACCTTGCTCTATTTCACATTTATTCTCAATTTTCTCCTTTCAAACACTTTTCCAAAATCGGTCACCAACCGCTGCAGTTTCTCAGACGAATCAGCCATTAAAGCTGTATCATCGGCGAACAACAACTGACTCACTTTCCAGGCCCTCTCATCCAAAACAGACTGCACATTGACTTTTCGAATACTATGTACTCGAATACCCTTCGTCTCATGTTGGTGAGCAACGGGATCTACCCTGGTCATTTCCCATCAGGCTCACACAGTCAGCAGATAGCATTTTACCGAACCTAACTATACAACGCATGCAACCAATCTGCAGGACGGAGAGTAGCTTTGATAAAGACAATGCTGTCAGCAAGAAGTATGGTGATATGAAATTTCTTTTATAACACTTAAACAGAAAGCACATTATGATGAAATTTCAGACAGCGGTTAGTCTGTTTAGGGAGGTTGTATGTCGTTGTATTGCTTCGATAGGATGATAACAAAAGTATTAATGTAACGTGCGCTGTGTTAATAAATGATGTGGAGATTAAGAGTAGCCTCCACTGTGTTAGTAAATGATATCAAAAGCATTAGAGTGGTTTAGACCGTGTCGATAGATGATAGCAAAAGTATTAGATTAGTGTTCACCGTGCCAGTAATTCATCGCAGAAGTACTGGAGTAGCGTTCACCATGTTAATAAATGATAACAGAAGTGTCCGGTGTGTTAATGAATGATAGCAGAAGTATTAGAGTTCCGTCATCCATGTATTGGAGTAGCGTCCGCAGTGTTAATGAATGATAAGAGAAGTATTAGTGTCCGCTGTTTTACTAAATGATAACATGACAGCAGACGTATTAGAATAGCGACCGTCGAGTTAGTAATTATTTCACGGTACCTCGTACCCTTCTCGCATCTTCACTCGTTATCTGTCCAGATAATTACAACTATAACTGCAGAATATCCCTTTTTAGTGATCTCTGTTTGTGCCTGTCCTGACTTATGCGTACTTTGGTTTTACACTGACATAACAAACATGTAACACCTGCTCCTTTGTGTAAGTTCGACACACTCCACAGATTCCTTTCCATTCATCACACCTGTCCACATGAGAATAGAAATTATGATTATTCTTAATTGATTATCAAGTGTTCGGATAAGTTCATCACATTAGGCCATTGATTTATGTGTCAGTTTCTGTGGTCATACATTTGCACAAGTGTTACATGCTTCCTTAATGGGAGCATCTCAGGACGTTAAGGAAGGGAACACATTAATTCACCAGGAGTTGCTAGCACCGGTAGTCAGTGGAGCGTGCACAGTGCTCGTCCATTTACCACGAGTTTGTGTCTGATGATAGTGTTCTCTTCCCTCAACAGGTAAGCTGCCCTCCGACGTACGCTGGCCCGAGGCACGTGAGTTGAATAAGCAGCAAAGATGTTTTTTCTTATTTATTCAAGATGCACAAATTTTCATTGGCCTCGTTAGAAAATGTATGACTTTTCACTGTTTCTGTTAGGAATGTATGACTTCTCATTCCCTCTGTTAGAAAATGTACTTTTCAGTATCCCTGTTAAAAAACGTACGACTTTTCACTATCCCTGTTGGAGTCCCTGTTAGCTAATGTACGACTTTCCATTGTTCTCAGACTTGAGGAAGGGCGTTGTTTAGTGCAAGTCAACCATAAATTGGTTAATTGGGTACATATACTTCGTGGTTAGTTATTGTATATTGCCAGTAGGATCTTGATGAGGGTTGGTTGGCTTAAGATGCGGACGAGCCAGTTGCGTGTTCACTAGCTCTAATCACTCGTGCCTTTGATGATTAGCTATTGTATATCAAAATCAATAGGCCAGTTTGAGGCTTCTGCTTTCGAAACATATATTTAAAGGCTTTTAATCAGGCCGTTGTTTTCTTTACTCTTCAAGTAAAGCCTGAGTGTTCATTATAGTGGTGAGTGTGGCGGTCGGTTGGGACCATGGTGGGCGCTGCCCTCACAGAGCAGTGAACTGAACAAAAACACCCATAATCCCATGTATGGCTGCAGGCGCCACCCTTCTGGTTTTTATGGTTACGTATGTCGCTTCTGTACAGCTGCAAGTCTCAGGGCTATTTTTAACGAGCTTCAGTGAAAGGGTTTGATGAAATTGTACTTGACACACTCAAGTGTCCTTGAGAAGTGAGATGAATCCGTGAGTGAGGCAGAGAGGTACTGTTGCAGAGCCTGGGAAGGTAGGCTGTAGCATGGGAAGGTAGGTAGGAGTAACTGCCCCCATCGTGCCCTTGTATGTTGAGGGAGGTATCCTGGTCTGTAGAAGAGAACTAGATTCCTTCTCATGTGAGTTCTGTTGAATTCATAGGGACCAATTGCTTCAGTGCTTTTGCAAAAACTAACAGATTTTAGATTTTTATCAATGAATGAACGTACTTTAGGATTTGTTTTTGTCATATTTTGCTCAGAATGTTCATGTCAGTCTTATCGTTATGCGCAAAGTATTACCTAGTTATCTATTCCACCTACGTATTGTATGACGGTGATCAGAATTGTGAGTATCCCATCGCTGTGCTGCTTCACAAGCAAGGTTACCCGTTCTTACTTCCGTTCAATACACGTCAAATATATTTGTTGTCCTTCGTAATGTAGATTATTAAGGACCCCACGTCTGGCTCGCGGGGCAGTGCACGGATGGTGAGGGACTCTGGGACCATCCAGCACGATTTGTATTTTTCTTTATAGATGCATGAGTTTGTATTTTTCTTTTGTGAATACTGAGTACATACTTCTTATGATAGACTTTCCATCTCGCTGGAAGAGATTATTTTCTGTTAGAGGGAGGTGTGTGCGTGTGTGTGTGTGTGTGTGTGTGTGTGTGTGTGTGTGTGTGTGTGTGTGTGTGGACGCCATCACTGGTGGCAAGGATGAGCAGTGAGGAAGGAGGGAGCCCCTCCATAGGATACTGCTCAGCCGGATGGTCATTGTGGTGGGGAACACACACACACACACAAACAAAAAAGACGGACGCAACAATTTGCAGACTCAGTGTATACACGGTACATGAATGCATTAGACCTTCACTGTGAGTCAACAGGACACTTGGGATGACGGTGACTGTAGTGGAGTGCAGGTCAATGGAGACAGAAGCTTAGGTAAATAAAGAGAATGAAGATATTCATGAAAAAGTTAGTTTGGACTCATTTTACCTCGAGAAAGAGTTGAGTAAAGTCTGATGTCATGGGCCTCATTCCCAGTGTCTTTATTCAGCTTGACGTTCTTGAGCAATTTATTGTTAACCATCTCAGAAGTTTAGAAATATCTTAGCGGCTCACCACAAGCCTCTTGCTCTCCTATTCGTCTCGTTTTCTTTCCTCTGTCAGTGATTTCTTCTCAAAGTTGAAAGTAGAAATTCATAATCATGTATCTTATATTTACCAATAAAAACACACCTCATGTCCCAGTTTCACTCATATTGCGGGCAGAGGAAAACATTCTACAACAAAGTGTCATACATGTTGAAAGTATACTCTGAGGATGAAATGGAGTAGAAGTAGATTAAATGTATATATGCCCTTGACTGCTTTTTACGGTAATCAATCGCCAAAGAAGAATAGAAATTTAGCCAGTTTAACGCCAACATTCACAAAAAGGCAGCATGTCTCTTCCTGAAGATTTTTAGCCACTAACATAACGTTCATTGTTGATAAGACTTATGGAAAGTGGCTACTGATGGAAACCATCAGTGTAAACGAGACTGTGAATAATTTAGAGCATTTTTCATTTTTTTCTTATGGCTCTTGCACCCCTGACCAAAATCATCACGGTTTTTGCATCCTATATTTAGAATGTAATTGGTGGGGACGACGGTGACATGGCTGCCGCAGTAGGAAAGTGCGTCTGTTTTTACGCTATAATCATGACTATGTAAACGTAATTGTTATATATTTTGTTTACAAAAATTTCTAGTAAACAGACAATGCTTTTCATGATGCTGTGTTAGCATGATTACCCTCGTTTCTGTCCTCTTTTACTCCCAGGTGAATAGAAGGCACAACTTACCTCGTTACTGACCACAAGTGCACCGTGCAAGGAGAGTGAGCCAGTACACTGGATGATGCCAGATGATATAATTTTCATTCGGTCAGAGCTTCACTTTTCTTGAAAGCTGAAGATGCTACACGTAAATTGCCCTCAGCTAGTGGCTTATAGACGTGAGTGCCTTATGATTACCACTTCATAATGATTCACATTACTCAGAGACCAGTTTGAGCATCAGAGTTATCTTAAACGCTTTGTGAGAGACTCTGCCACAAAGCAAGATGGAGTAAGAGTCTCTCCTAGAGACCCCTCATACATCCCCTGGAGGTAGTCCGTGCACCCCCAAGGGATGCGTGCACCACAGGTTCGACAGCCCTGATTTACGGGATCATCACTTAATCAACGCTTCTCAGCTTAGTTTGCGACGAAACCTTTCATGTCTGACAAACCTGCTGGATTCGAAAGGTAAAAGAAAAAGAGAAAACTACTCGTTTCTTCAAAATGGATTGTTAACATGATGTTACGAGTTAAGAGCAGTTGAGAGGATGAAAATTGGACCTTAAATACATATCTTTAAGAACAAACTTTACAGGTATTTCTCTTTAAGTGATCTGTTACTTTTCTTCCACATCAGTCTCTAAGTTTCTGATCAGTTTCACTATCAATTTCGAAAGGGGTCAATGGGTTGATGCTGTTTGTATTCATCTATATATATATATATATATATATATATATATATATATATATATATATATATATATATATATATATATATATATATATATATATATATATATATATATATATATATATATATATATATATATATATATATATATATATATATATATATATATATATATATATATATATATATATATATATATATATATATATATATATATATATATATATGGGGATAGGGGACAAAGAATACTTCCCACGTATTCCCTGCGTGTCGTAAAAGGCGACTAAAAGGGGAGAGAGCGGGGGGCTGGAAATCCTCCCCTCTCGTTTTTTTTTTTTTTTTTTTTTTTAATTTTCCAAAAGAAGGAACAGAGAATTGGGCCAGGTGAGGGTATTCCCTCAAAGGCCCAGTCCTCTGTTCTTAACGATACCTCGCTAATGCGGGAAATGGCAAACAGTTTGAAAGAAAAGAAAAGTGATTGGTTCTCAGTGAACGTAGGTTTGCGGCAGGGGTGTGTGATGTCTCCATGGTTGTTTAATTTGTTTATGGATGGGGTTGTTAGGGAGGTAAATGCAAGAGTCCTGGAAAGAGGGGCAAGTATGAAGTCTGTTGGGGATGAGAGAGCTTGGGAAGTGAGTCAGTTGTTGTTCGCTGATGATACAGCGCTGGTGGCTGATGCATGTGAGAAACTGCAGAAGCTGGTGACTGAGTTTGGTAAAGTGTGTGGAAGAAGAAAGTTAAGAGTAAATGTGAATAAGAGCAAGGTTATTAGGTACAGTAGGGTTGAGGGTCAAGTCAATTGGGAGGTGAGTTTGAATGGAGAAAAACTGGAGGAAGTGAAGTGTTTAAGATATCTGGGAGTGGATCTGTCAGCGGATGGAACCATGGAAGCGGAAGTGGATCATAGGGTGGGGGAGGGGGCGAAAATTTTGGGAGCCTTGAAAAATGTGTGGAAGTCGAGAACATTATCTCGGAAAGCAAAAATGGGTATGTTTGAAGGAATAGTGGTTCCAACAATGTTGTATGGTTGCGAGGCGTGGGCTATGGATAGAGTTGTGCGCAGGAGGATGGATGTGCTGGAAATGAGATGTTTGAGGACAATGTGTGGTGTGAGGTGGTTTGATCGAGTGAGTAACGTAAGGGTAAGAGAGATGTGTGGAAATAAAAAGAGCGTGGTTGAGAGAGCAGAAGAGGGTGTTTTGAAATGGTTTGGGCACAGGGAGAGAATGAGTGAGGAAAGATTGACCAAGAGGATATATGTGTCGGAGGTGGAGGGAACAAGGAGAAGAGGGAGACCAAATTGGAGGTGGAAAGATGGAGTGAAAAAGATTTTGTGTGATCGGGGCCTGAACAGGCAGGAGGGTGAAAGGAGGGCAAGGAATAGAGTGAACTGGAGCGATGTGGTATACAGGGGTTGACGTGCTGTCAGTGGATTGAATCAAGGCATGTGAAGCGTCTGGGGTAAACCATGGAAAGCTGTGTAGGTATGTATATTTGCGTGTGTGGACGTGTGTATGTACATGTGGATGGGGGGGGGGGGTTGGGCCATTTCTTTCGTCTGTTTCCTTGCGCTACCTCGCAAACGCGGGAGACAGCGACAAAGTATAAAAAAAAAAAAAAAAAAAAAATATATATATATATATATATATATATGGGAGATGTATAAAAGAAAGAGACAGGAGGTCAAGAGAAAGGTGCAAGAGGTGAAAAAAAAGGGCAAATGAGAGTTGGGGTGAGAGAGTATCATTAAATTTTAGGAAGAATAAAAAGATGTTCTGGAAGGAGGTAAATAAAGTGCGTAAGACAAGGGAGCAAATGGGAACTTCAGTGAAGGGCGCAAATGGGGAGGTGATAACAAGTAGTGGTGATGTGAGAAGGAGATGGAGTGAGTATTTTGAAGGTTTATTGAATGTGTTTGATGATAGAGTGGCAGATATAGGGTGTTTTGGTCGAGGTGGTGTGCAAAGTGAGAGGGTTAGGGAAAATGATTTGGTAAACAGAGAAGAGGTAGTGAAAGCTTTGCGGAAGATGAAAGCCGGCAAGGCAGCAGGTTTGGATGGTATTGCAGTGGAATTTATTAAAAAAGGGGGTGACTGTATTGTTGACTGGTTGGTAAGGTTATTTAATGTATGTATGACTCATGGTGAGGTGCCTGAGGATTGGCGAAATGCGTGCATAGTGCCATTGTACAAAGGCAAAGCGGATAAGAGTGAGTGCTCAAATTACAGAGGTATAAGTTTGAGTATTCCTGGTAAATTATATGGGAGGGTATTGATTGAGAGGGTGAAGGCATGTACAGAGCATCAGATTGGGGAAGAGCAGTGTGGTTTCAGAAGTGGTAGAGGATGTGTGGATCAGGTGTTTGCTTTGAAGAATGTATGTGAGAAATGCTTAGAAAAGCAAATGGATTTGTATGTAGCATTTATGGATCTGGAGAAGACATATGATAGAGTTGATAGAGATGCTCTGTGGAAGGTATTAAGAATATATGGTGTGGGAGGAAAGTTGTTAGAGGCGGTGAAAAGTTTTTATCGTGGATGTAAGGCATGTGTACGTGTAGGAAGAGAGGAAAGTGATTGGTTCTCAGTGAATGTAGGTTTGCGGCAGGGGTGTGTGATGTCTCCATGGTTGTTTAATTTGTTTATGGATGGAGTTGTTAGGGAGGTAAATGCAAGAGTTTTGGAAAGAGGGGCAAGTATGAAGTCTGTTGGGGATGAGAGAGCTTGGGAAGTGAGTCAGTTGTTGTTCGCTGATGATACAGCGCTGGTGGCTGATTCATGTGAGAAACTGCAGAAGCTGGTGACTGAGTTTGGTAAAGTGTGTGGAATAAGAAAGTTAAGAGTAAATGTGAATAAGAGCAAGGTTATTAGGTACAGTAGGGTTGAGGGTCAAGTCAATTGGGAGGTGAGTTTGAATGGAGAAAAACTGGAGGAAGTGAAGTGTTTTAGATATCTGGGAGTGGATCTGGCAGCGGATGGAACCATGGAAGCGGAAGTGGATCATAGGGTGGGGGAGGGGGCGAAAATTCTGGGGGCCTTGAAGAATGTGTGGAAGTCGAGAACATTATCTCGGAAAGCAAAAATGGGTATGTTTGAAGGAATAGTGGTTCCAACAATGTTGTATGGTTGCGAGGCGTGGGCTATGGATAGAGTTGTGCGCAGGAGGATGGATGTGCTGGAAACGAGATGTTTGAGGACAATGTGTGATGTGAGGTGGTTTGATCGAGTGAGTAACGTAAGGGTAACAGAGATGTGTGGAAATAAAAAGAGCGTGGTTGAGAGAGCAGAAGAGGGTGTTTTGAAGTGGTTTGGGCACTTGGAGAGAATGAGTGAGGAAAGATTGACCAAGAGGATATATGTGTCGGAGGTGGAGGGAACGAGAAGAGGGAGACCAAATTGGAGGTGGAAAGATGGAGTGAAAAAGATTTTGTGTGATCGGGGCCTAAACATGCAGGAGGGTGAAAGGAGGGCAAGGAACAGAGTGAATTGGATCGATGTGGTATACCGGGTTTGACGTGCTGTCAGTGGATTGAATCAGGGCATGTGAAGCGTCGGGTAAACCATGGAAAGTTGTGTGGGGCCTGGATGTGGAAAGGGAGCTGTGGTTTCGGGCATTATTGCATGACAGCTAAAGACTGAGTGTTAACGAATGGGGCCTTTGTTGTCCTTTCCTAGTGCTACCTCGCACACATGAGGGGGGAGGGGGATGGTATTCCATGTGTGGCAAGGTGGCGATGGGAATGAATAAAGGCAGACAGTGTGAATTGTGTGCATGGGTATATATGTATGTGTTTGTGTGTGTATATATATGTGTACATTGAGATGTATAGGTATGTATATTTGCGTGTGTGGACGTGTACGTATATACATTGTGTATGGGGGTTGGTTGGGCCATTTCTTTCGTCTGTTTCCTTGCGCTACCTCGCAAACGTGGGAGACAGCGACAAAGCAAAATAATAATAATAAATAATATATATATATATATATATATATATATATATATATATATATATATATACATTATATTCTTTCGTCTGTTTCCTTGCGCTACCTCGCAAACGCGGGAGACAGCGACAAAGTATAAAAAAAAGAAAAAAAAAAAAATATATATATATATATATATATATGTATACATATATATATATATATATATATATATATATATATATATATATATATATATATATATATATATATATATATATATATATATATATATATGAATAGGGGCAGGCAGTTTGAATTATGTGAATGGGTATATATGTATGTGTCTGTGTGTGTATATATATTTGTACACTGAGATGTATAGGTATGTATATTTGCGTGTGTGGGCGTGTGTGTGTGTACATTGTGTATGGGGGTGGGTTGGGCCATTTCTTTCGTCTGTTTCCTTGCGCTACCTCGCAAACGCGGGAGACAGCGACAAAGTATAATAAAAAAAGAATATATATATATATATATATATATATATATATATATATATATATATATATATATATATATATATGTATATATATATTTTGCTTTGTCGCTGTCTCCCGCGTTTGCTAGGTAGCGCAAGGAAACAGACGAAATGAATGGCACAGCCCACCCCCATACACAATGTACACACACACACGCCCACACACGCAAATATACATACCTATACATCTCAGTGTACAAATATATATACACACACAGACACATACATATATACCCATTCACATAATTCAAACTGCCTGCCCCTATTCATATATATATATATATATATATATATATATATATATATATATATATATATATATATATATATATATATATATATATATATATATATATATATATATGTATATATATATATATATATATATATATATATATATATATATATATATATATATATATACATATATATATATATATATATATATATATATATATATATATATATATATATATATATATATATATATATATATATATATATGAATAGGGGCAGGCAGTTTGAATTATGTGAATGGGTATATATGTATGTGTCTGTGTGTGTATATATATTTGTACACTGAGATGTATAGGTATGTATATTTGCGTGTGTGGGCGTGTGTGTGTACAAAGGCAAAGGGGATAAGAGTATAGAAGCAGTTAAAGAAAGTTTTTGTTAGAAGCAGTGAAAAGTTTTTATCGAGGATGTAAGGCATGTGTACGTGTAGGAAGAGAGGAAAGTGATTGGTTCTCAGTGAATGTAGGTTTGCGGCAGGGGTGTGTGATGTCTCCATGGTTGTTTAATTTGTTTATGGATGGGGTTGTTAGGGAGGTAAATGCAAGAGTCTTGGAAAGAGGGGCAAGTATGAAGTCTGTTGGGGATGAGAGAGCTTGGGAAGTGAGTCAGTTGTTGTTCGCTGATGATACAGCGCTGGTGGCGGATTCATGTGAGAAACTGCAGAAGCTGGTGACGGAGTTTGGTAAAGTGTGTGGAAGAAGAAAGTTAAGAGTAAATGTGAATAAGAGCAAGGTTATTAGGTACAGTAGGGTTGAGGGTCAAGTCAATTGGGAGGTGAGTTTGAATGGAGAAAAACTGGAGGAAGTGAAGTGTTTTAGATATATATATATATATATATATATATATATATATATATATATATATATATATATATATATATATATATATATATATATATATATGTATATACATATATATATATATATATATATATATATATATATATATATATATATATATATATATATATATATATATATATTATTTATTATTATTATTTTGCTTTGTCGCTGTCTCCCACGTTTGCGAGGTAGCGCAAGGAAACAGACGAAAGAAATGGCCCAACCCACCCCCATACACAATGTATATACGTACACGTCCACACACGCAAATATACATACCTATACATCTCAATGTACACATATATATACACACACAGACACATACATATATACCCATGCACACAATTCACACTGTCTGCCTTTATTCATTCCCATCGCCACCTTGCCACACATGGAATACCATCCCCCTCCCCCCTCATGTGTGCGAGGTAGCACTAGGAAAGGACAACAAAGGCCCCATTCGTTAACACTCAGTCTTTAGCTGTCATGCAATAATGCCCGAAACCACAGCTCCCTTTCCACATCCAGGCCCCACACAACTTTCCATGGTTTACCCGACGCTTCACATGCCCTGATTCAATCCACTGACAGCACGTCAAACCCGGTATACCACATCGATCCAATTCACTCTATTCCTTGCCCTCCTTTCACCCTCCTGCATGTTCAGGCCCCGATCACACAAAATCTTTTTCACTCCATCTTTCCACCTCCAATTTGATCTCCCACTTCTCTTCGTTCCCTCCACCTCCGACACATATATCCTCTTGGTCAATCTTTCCTCACTCATTCTCTCCATGTGCCCAAACCATTTCAAAACACCCTCTTCTGCTCTCTCAACCACGCTCTTTTTATTTCCACACACCTCTCTTACCTTTACATTACTTACTCGATCAAACCACCTCACACCACACATTGTCCTCAAACATCTCATTTCCAGCATATCCACCCTCCTGCGCACAACTCTATCCATAGCCCACGCCTCGCAACCATACATCATTGTTGGAACCACTATTCCATCAAACATACCCATTTTTACTTTCCGAGATAATGTTCTCGACTTCCACACATTCTTCAAGGCTCCCAGGATTTTCGCCCCCTCCCCCACCTTATGATTCACTTCCGCTTCCATGGTTCCATCGCTGCCAGATCCACTCATAGATATCTAAAACACTTTACTTCCTCTAGTTTTTCTCCATTCAAACATACCTCCCAATTGACTTGACCCTCAACCCTACTGTACCTAATAACCTTGCTCTTATTCACATTTACTCTTAACTTTCTTCTTTCACACACTTTACCAAACTCAGTCACCAGCTTCTGCAGTTTCTCACATGAATCAGCCACCAGCGCTGTATCATCAGCGAACAACAACCGACTCACTTCCCAAGCTCTCTCATCCACAACAGACTTCATACTTGCCCCTCTCTCCAAAACTCTTGCATTCACCTCCCTAACAACCCCATCCATAAACAAATTAAACAACCATGGAGACATCACACACCCCTGCCGCAAACCTACATTCACTGAGAACCAATCACTCTCCTCTCTTCCTACATGTACACATGCCTTACATCCTCGATAAAAACTTTTCACTGCTTCTAACAACTTGCCTCCCACACCATATATTCTTAATACCTTCCACAGAGCATCTTTATCAACTCTATCATATGCCTTCTCCCGATCCATAAATGCTACATACAAATCCATTTGCTTTTCTAAGTATTTCTCACATACATTCTTCAAAGCAATCACCTGATCCACACATCCTCTACCACTTCTGAAATCACTCTGCTCTTCCCCAATCTGATGCTCTGTACATGCCTTCCCCCTCTCAATTAATACCCTCCCATATGATTTACCAGGAATACTCAACAAACTTATACCTCTGTAATTTGAGCACTCACTCTTATCCCCTTTGCCTTTGTACAATGTCACTATGCACGCATTCCGCCAATCCTCAGGCACCTCACCATGAGTCATACATACATTAAATAACCTTACCAACCAGTCAACAATACAGTCACCCCCTTTTTTAATAAATTCCACTGCAATACCATCCAAACCTGCTGCCTTGCCGGCTTTCATCTTCCGCAAAGCTTTTACTACCTCTTCTCTGTTTACCAAATCATTTTCCCTAACCCTCTCACTTTGCACACTACCTCGACCAAAACACCCTATATCTGCCACTCTATCATCAAACACATTCAACAAACCTTCAAAATACTCACTCCATCTCCTTACATCACCACTACTTGTTTTCACCTCCCCATTTGCGCCCTTCACTGAAGTTCCCGTTTGCTCCATTGTCTTACGCACTTTATTTACCTCCTTCCAGAACATCTTTTTATTCTCCCTAAAATTTAATGATACTCTCTCACCCCAACTCTCATTTGCCCTCTTTTTCACCTCTTGCACCTTTCTCTTGACCTCCTGTCTCTTTCTTTTATACACCTCCCACTCAATTGCATTTTTTCCCTGCAAAAATCGTCCAAATGCCTCTCTCTTCTCTTTCACTAATAATCTTACTTCTTCATCCCACCACTCACTACCCTTTCTAATCAACCCACCTCCCACTCTTCTCATGCCACAAGCATCTTTTGCGCAATCCATCACTGATTCCCTAAATACATCCCATTCCTCCCCCACTCCTCTTACTTCCATTGTTCTCACCTTTTTCCATTCTGTACTCAGTCTCTCCTGGTACTTCCTCACACAAGTCTCCTTCACAAGCTCACTTACTCTCACCACCCTCTTCACCCCAACATTCACTCTTCTTTTCTGAAAACCCATACAAATCTTCACCTCAGCCTCCATAAGATAATGATCAGACATCCCTCCAGTTGCACCTCTCAGCACATTAACATCCAAAAGTCTCTCTTTCGCGCGCCTTTCAATTAACACGTAATCCAGTAACGCTCTCTGGCCATCTCTCCTACTTACATACGTATACTTATGTATATCTTGCTTTTTAAGCCAGGTATTCCCAATCACCAGTCCTTTTTCAGCACATAAATCTACAAGCTCTTCACCATTTCTATTTACAACACTGAACACCCCATGTATACCAATTATTCCCTCAACTGCCACATTACTCACCATTGCATTCAAATCACCCATCACTATAACCCGGTCTCGTGCATCAAAACCACTAACACACTCATTTAGCTGCTCCCAAAACACTTGCCTCTCATGATCTTTCTTCTCATGCCCAGGTGCAGATGCACCAATAATCACCCATCTCTCTCCATCAACTTTCAGTTTTACCCATATCAATCGAGAATTTACTTTCTTACATTCTATCACATACTCCCACAACTCCTGTTTCAGGAGTAGTGCTACTCCTTCCCTTGCTCTTGTCCTCTCACTAACCCCAGACTTTACTCCCAAGACATTCCCAAACCACTCTTCCCCTTTACCTTTGAGCTTCGTTTCACTCAGAGGCAAAACATCCAGGTTCCTTTCCTCAAAGATACCACCTATCTCTCCTTTTTTCACATCTTGGTTACATCCACATACATTTAGACACCCCAGTCTGAGCCTTCGAGGAGGATTAGCACTCCTCGCGTGACTCCTTCTTCTGTTTCCCATTTTAGAAAGTTAGAAATACAAGGAGGGGAGGATTTCTGGCCCCCCGCTCCCGTCCCCTATAGTCGCCTTCTACGACACCCGAGGAATGCGTGGGAAGTATTCTTTCACCCCTATCCCCAGGGATAATATATATATATATATATATATATATATATATATATATATATATATATATATATATATATATATATATATATATATATATATATATATATATATATATATACATTCATACATACATACATATACATAAACACATACGCACATATATATATATATATATATATATATATATATATATATATATATATATATATATATATATATATATATATATACATATACATATGAAAAATGTAAGAAATAATTTAGAAAACTAAAACTTCTGGCTTGAAATGAAATGAAACATATAAATATATATATATATATATATATATATATATATATATATATATATATATATATATATATATATATATATATATACATATATATTATATATTATTTTTTTTATTATACTTTGTCGCTGTCTCCCGCGTTTGCGAGGTAGCGCAAGGAAACAGACGAAAGAAATGGCCCCCCCCCCATACACATGTATATACATACGTCCACACACGCAAATATACATACCTACACAGCTTTCCATGGTTTACCCCAGACGCCTCACATGCCTTGATTCAATCCACTGACAGCACATCAACCCCGGTATACCACATCGCTCCAATTCACTCTATTCCTTGCCCTCCTTTCACCCTCCTGCATGTTCAGGCCCCGATCACACAAAATCTTTTTCACTCCATCTTTCCACCTCCAATTTGGTCTCCCTCTTCTCCTCGTTCCCTCCACCTCCGACACATATATCCTCTTGGTCAATCTTTCCTCACTCATTCTCTCCATGTGCCCAAACCACTTCAAAACACCCTCTTCTGCTCTCTCAACCACGCTCTTTTTATTTCCACACATCTCTCTTACCCTTACGTTACTCACTCGATCAAACCACCTCACACCACACATTGTCCTCAAACATCTCATTTCCAGCACATCCATCCTCCTGCGCACAACTCTATCCATAGCCCACGCCTCGCAACCATACATCATTGTTGGAACCACTATTCCTTCAAACATACCCATTTTTTCTTTCCGAGATAATGTTCTCGACTTCCACACATTCTTCAAGGCTCCCAGAATTTTCGCCCCCTCCCCCACCCTATGATCCACTTCCGCTTCCATGGTTCCATCTGCTGCCAGATCCACTCCCAGATATCTAAAACACTTCACTTCCTCCAGTTTTTCTCCATTCAAACTCACCTCCCAATTGACTTGACCCTCAACCCTACTGTACCTAATAACCTTGCTCTTATTCACATTTACTCTTAACTTTCTTCTTTCACACACTTTACCAAACTCAGTCACCAGCTTCTGCAGTTTCTCACATGAATCAGCCACCAGCGCTGTATCATCAGAGAACAACAACCGACTCACTTCCCAAGCTCTCTCATCCACAACAGACTTCATACTTGCCCCTCTCTCCAAAACTCTTGCATTCACCTCCCTAACAACCCCATCCATAAACAAATTAAACAACCATGGAGACATCACACACCCCTGCCGCAAACCTACATTCACTGAGAACCAATCACTCTACTCTCTTCCTACATGTACACATGCCTTACATCCTCGATAAAAACTTTTCACTGCTTCTAACAACTTGCCTCCCACACCATATATTCTTAATACCTTCCACAGAGCATCTTTATCAACTCTATCATATGCCTTCTCCCGATCCATAAATGCTACATATATATATATATATATATATATATATATATATATATATATATATATATATATATATATATATATATATATATATATATATTCTTTCTTTTTTTCAAACTATTCGCCATTTCCCGCATTAGCGAGGTAGCGTTAAGAACAGAGCACTGGGCCTTTGAGGGAATACCCTCACCTGGCCCAATCCTCTGTTCCTTCTTTTGGAAAATTAAAGAAAAACAAGAGGGGAGGATTTCCAGCCCCCCGCTCCCTCCCCTTTTAGTCGCCTTCTACGACACGCAGGGAATACGTGGGAAGTATTCTTTCTCCCCTATCCCCAGGGATAATATATATATATATATATATATATATATATATATATATATATATATATATATATATATATATATATATATATATATATATATATATATATATATATATATATATATATATATATATATATATATATATATGTTTACCAAATGGCGTCCTAGCTTCGCCTCTTCGATGTATATCAACTGACTGTTATATTCCTCTCTTGTATCTCCCCTGATGATGTGATTATTACACGAAAGTGCACTTGGGAACTTTTCATGTTTCATTTTCCCCGTGGACTCATAGGAATATCTTGATCACGCGCAAAAGTGTGATCCTTTCCAATATATATATATATATATATACATATATATATATATATATATATATATATATATATATATATATATATATATATATATATATATATATATATATATATATATATATACCGGGGTTGACGTCCTGTCAGTGGATTGAATCAGGGCATGTGAAGCGTCTGGAGTAAACCATGGAAAGCTGTGTAGGTATGTATATTTTGCGTGTGTGGACGTATGTATATACATGTGTATGGGGGTGGGTTGGGCTATTTCTTTCATCTGTTTCCTTGCGCTACCTCGCAAACGCGGGAGACAGCGACAAAGCAAAAAAAAAAAAAAAAAAAAAAAATATATATATATATATATATATATATATATATATATATATATATATATATATATATATATATATATATATATATATATATATATATATATATATATATATATACAAATATACATATACATATATATATATATATATATATATATATATATATATATATATATATATATATATATATATATATATATATATATATATATATATATATATATATATATATATATATATATATATATATATATATATATATATATATATATATATATATATATATATATATATATTTTTTTTTTTTTTTTTTTTTTTTGCTTTCTCGCTGTCTCCTGCGTTTGCGAGGTAGCGCAAGCAAACAGGCGAAAGAAATGGCCCAACCCACCCCATACACATGTATATACATACGTCCACACACGCAAATATACATACCTACACAGCTTTCCATGGTCTACCCCAGACGCTTCACATGCCTTGATTCAATCCACTGATAGCACGTCAACCCCGGTATACCACATCGCTCCAATTCACTCTATTCCTTGCCCTCCTTTCACCCTCCTGCATGTTCAGGCCCCGATCACACAAAATCTTTTTCACTCCATCTTTCCACCTCCAATTTGGTCTCCCTTTTCTCCTCGTTCCCTCCACCTCCGACACATACATCCTCTTGGTCAATCTTTCCTCACTCATTTTCTCCATGTGCCCAAACCACTTCAAAACACCCTCTTCTGCTCTCTCAACCACGCTCTTTTTATTTCCACACATCTCTCTTACCCTTACGTTACTCACTCGATCAAACCACCTCACACCACACATTGTCCTCAAACATCTCATTTCCAGCACATCCATCCTCCTGCGCACAACTCTATCCATAGCCCACGCCTCGCAACCATACAACATTGTTGGAACCACTATTCCTTCAAACATACCCATTTTTGCTTTCCGAGATAATGTTCTCGACTTCCACACATTCTTCAAGGCTCCCAGAATTCTCGCCCCCTCCCCCACCCTATGATCCACTTCCGCTTCCATGGTTCCATCCGCTGCCAGATCCACTCCCAGATATCTAAAACACTTCACTTCCTCCAGTTTTTCTCCATTCAAACTCACCTCCCAATTGACTTGACCCTCAACCCTACTGTACCTAATAACCTTGCTCTTATTCACATTTACTCTTAACTTTCTTCTTTCACACACTTTACCAAACTCAGTCACCAGCTTCTGCAGTTTCTCACATGAATCAGCCACCAGCGCTGTATCATCAGCGAACAACAACTGACTCACTTTCCAAGCTCTCTCATCCCCAACAGACTTCATACTTGCCCCTCTTTCCAAAACTCTTGCATTCACCTCCCTAACAACCCCATCCATAAACAAATTAAACAACCATGGAGACATCACACACCCCTGCCGCAAACCTATATTTACTGAGAACCAATCACTTTCCTCTCTTCCTACACGTACACATGCCTTACATCCTCGATAAAAACTTTTCACTGCTTCTAACAACTTTCCTCCCACACCATATATTCTTAATACCTTCCACAGAGCATCTCTATCAACTCTATCATATGCCTTATATATATATATTTATATATATATATATATATATATATATATATATATATATATATATATATATATATATATATATATATATATATATATATATATATATATATATATATATATATATATATATATGTATATATATGGGACTGGGAGCTGGAAATTCTCCCCTCTCATTTTTTTTTTAATTTTCCAAAAGAAGGAATAGAGAAGGGGGCCAGGCGAAGATATTCCCCCAAAGGCCCACTCCCCTGTTCTTAAAGTTACCTCGCTAACGCGGGAAATGGCAAATAGTTTGAAAAAAAAAAAAGAATATATATATATATATACATATATATATATATATATATATATATATATATATATATATATATATATATATATATATATATATATATATATATATATATATATATATATATATACATAAATGGGAAGACAAAGGCATTTGGACGATTTTTGCAAGGAAATAGTGCAAATGACTGAGAGATGTACAACGAAAAAAGAGGCAGGAGGACAGAAAAAAGGTGGAAGAGGTGAAAAAGAGAGGAAAAGAGGTGAAAAAGATGTTTTGGAAGTAGGTAAATAAAGTGCGTAAGACAAGAAAACAAGTGGGAACATTAGTGAAGGGGGCTAATGGGAGGTAATGACAAGTAATGATGAAGTGAGACGGAGATGGAGCGAGTATTTGAAGGTTTGTTGAATGTGTTAGATGATAGAGTGGCAGATATAGGGTGTTTTGGTCGAGGTGGTGGGCGAAGTGAGAGGGTCAAGGGGAATGGTTTGGTAAACAGAAAAGAGGTAGTGTAAGCTTTGCGGAAGATGAAAACCGACAAGGCGGCGGATTTGGATGGGATTGTAGTGGAATTTATTAAAAAAGGGGATGACTGTGTTGTTGACTGGTTGGTAACGATATTCAATGTATGTATGGCTCATGGTGAAGTGCCTGAGGAATGGCGAAATGCATGCACAGGGGCATTGTACAAAGGCAAAGGGGATAAAGGTGAGTGTTCAAATTACAGAGGTATATGTTTGTTGAGTATTCCTGGGAAATTATACTGGAGGGTGTTGATTGAGAGGGTGAAGTCATGTACTAAGCATCAGACTGGGGAAGAGCAGTGTGGTTTCAGAAGTGGTAGAGGATGTGTGGATCAGGTGTTTGCTTTGAAGAATGTATGTGAGAAATACTTAGAAAAAGAAATGGATTTGTTTGCAGCATTTATGGATCTGGAGAAGGCATATGATAGAGTTGATAGAGATGCTCTGTGGAAGGTGTTAAGAGTATTTGGTGTGGGAGGCAAGTTGCTAGAAGCAGTGAAAAGTTTTTATCGAAGATGTAAGGAATGTGTATGAGTAGGAAGAGAGGAAAGTGATTGGTTCCTTGTGAATGCTGGTTTGCGGCAGGGGTGCGTGATGTCTCCATGGTTGTTTGATTAGTTTATGGATGGGGTTGTTAGGGAGATGAATGCAAGAATTTTGGAGAGAGTGGCAAGTATGCAGTGTGTGTGGATGAGAGTGCTTGGGAAGTGAGTCAGCTGTTATTCGATGATGATACAGCGTTGGTGGGTGAAAAACTGCAGAAGATTGTGACTGAGTTTGGTAAAGTGTGTGAAAGAAGAAAGCTGAGAGTAAATGTGAATAAGAGGAAGGTTATTAGGTACAGTAGGGTTGAGGGCCATGTCAACTGGGACGTTCATTTAAATGGAGAAAAACTGGAGGAAGTGAAGTGTTTTAGATATCTAGGAGTGGATTTATCGGTGGATGGAACGATGGAAACGGAAGTGAGTCACAGGGTGGGGGAGGGAGCAAAGGTTCTGGGAGCGTTGAAAAATATGTGGAAGGTGAGAACTCTATCTTGGAGAGCAAAAATAGGTATGTTTAAAGGAATAGTGGTTCCAACAATGTTATATGGTTGCGAGGAGTGGGCTATAGATAGAGTTGTGCGGAGGAGGGTGGATGTGTTGGAAATGAGATGTTTTAGGACAATATATGGTGTGAGGTGGTTTGACCTAGTAAGTAATGAAAGGATAAGAAAGATGTGTGGTATTAAAAGAGTGTTGTTGAGAGAGCAGAAGAGGGTGTATTGAAATGGTTTGGTCACATGGAGAGAATTAGTGAGGAAAGATTGACAATGAAGATTTATGTGTCAGAGGTGGAGGGAACGAGGAGAAGTGGGAGACCAAATTGTAGGTGGAAGGATGGGATGATTAAGATTTTGAGCGATCGGGGCCTCAACATACAGAAGGGTGATAGGCGTGCAAGGAATAGAGTGAATTGGAACGATGTGGTATACTGGTGTCGACGTGCTGTCAGTGGATTGAACCAGGGCATGTGAAACGTCTGGGGTAAACCAAGGAAAGTTTTGTGTGGCCTAAATGTGGAAGGGGAGCTGTAGATCGATATATATATATATATATATATATATATATATATATATATATATATATATATATATATATATATATATATATATATATATATATATATATATATGTATTTTTTTTTTTTTCATACCATTCGCCATTTACCGCATTAGCGAGGTAGCGCTAAGAACAGAGGATTGGGCCTTTGAGGGAATATCCTCGCCTGGCCCCCTTCTCTGCTCCTTCTTTTGGAAAATTAAGAAAAAAATCAGAGGGGAGGATTTCCAGCCCCCCGCTCCCTTCCCTTTTAGTCGCCTTCTACGACACGCAGGGAATACGTGGGAAGTAATTTTTTTTTTTTTTTCTAATTTTCCAAAAGAAGGAACAGAGGGGGGCCAGGTGAGGATATTCCACAAAGGCCCAGTCCTCTGTTCTTAACGCTACCTCGCTAATGCGGGAAATGGCGGATAGTTTAAAAGAAAGAAAAAAGATATATATATACATATTTTTTTTTTCAAACTATTCGCCATTTCCCGCATCAGCAAGGTAGCGTTAAGAACAGAGGACTGGGCCTCTGAGGGAACATCCTCACCTGGCCCCCTTCTCTGTTCCTTCTTTTGGAAAATTAAAAAAAAAAAACAAGAGGGGAGGATTTCCAGCCCCCCGCTCCCTCCCCTTTTAGTAGCCTTCTACGACACGCAGGGAATACGTGGGAAGTATTCTTTCTCCCTATCCCCAGGGAAATATATATATATATATATATATATATATATATATATATATATATATATATATATATATATATATATATATTTATATATAGTCCCATCCATGTGTGTGTGTCTAGCTGTAAATTTAGAGACAGCTCGATTAAGCAGCGCAGCGGAGCGTGTGTGCGCACTCATCTCGCTTGAGTGACACGCCTCCCAGGAAACGTAACTTGATATTGCACTCTTACTGAGCACTCGAGCGTAGCCTGTCCGCCTCTCACGTGGACTCTCTGTATACCACTGTAAAAGACTTGTGCCTACGCGCAGCACATACACACACACACACACACACACACACACACACACACACACACACACACACACTCATACACGGATATACGCACGATCATTTTGTGAATATGTATGTCACATGTGTTTGGTGTGTGTGTGTGTAAGCTCTGTTCCTGCTGCTACTAGAAGCAAACTATCATCAGATAGAGCCTCAGGATACAGCAGAACATTTTTGCATAAAACGAGCATTAACATACCTTAAGTTAGGGTATGGCAGCGTTTAGATATTACCTTCTCAATGGCAACGGTAACTCCATATATGAGTGGCTGACTGAGCCATTCAAACCAGTGGACGAGCCGTATATACGTGTCCTGACGGCATGGCGTTCTCTCTCCGTAATAGTGGTAGTAGTAGCAGTAGTGGTAGTAGTAACAGTTGCACTTATGGTGAAACGCACTGGCTTTTGAAGGTACAGGTGTGTTACGTGTGGCACTGATGACGTTTGAAGTACAGCTGTGTAATGCTTGTCCATAGTATAGTCTACTCAATAGATTTTCTTATGTTTCATTTATTACAAACATTTTCAATTTCTCTCTTCTTAAAATATTTTTCATCCGTTTAATCCCCATGGAAGAATAATATTTTGATGCTAGGCCGCTTGCTGTTGTTCTCCTGCTAGCATTTAGATTATTTCTTTTCTTTTTTTTTTGGTGTGGAAAAGACTGAAACCTTCCCTGACTGTTGCAAAGAAGAGACCCTTCCCTCGATCCTGCGGAATACATGAAACCGCCATCTGTCTGCACGAGACAGTTGAGGTAGTTATGCCTCGTGAAAATAGAGCCTTGCTTCAACAATACTTGTGGCCTTTCCTCCCTCTTGGAGAAAAAACAGATCCTCCATCCTTCATGCAGATCAGTTTTGACCCTCCCTCTCTTGCGGAACAGGTTAGAACTCTACTCCTTCCCTCAGAACAACGAAGAACCTTCTTCTTTCTCTCTTGCAAAAACAGACTAGTGGAGCCGAGACCTCTTCCCCGACCCCATAACCTGACAGCCAGTGGCAGACAGGCAAGCAGAGGCTGTGACTCTGGATCACTTGCTGACAGTTATTGAAATCACCTCGTTAGATGGCTCGTCTGGGTCGTGTGTCGACGCTCCTTTCTTAGTGATGCCTCCTTTTCTTATTATTCCTCCTCCTATCCTCTTCCTCCTTTATCATTCATTGTAAACTTCTTTATTTTCTTTCTCCCTCTTCTTCAAATTACCTTATCACCCACTCTTGCACTTCCCATTTCCATCAAATTGTGAGGGTATCTACCCCCTCCTATATCCGTAGCCCAGCATCTTGACCTCTGATAGTGAGTACCTGATGTGGGTGTTTGTGTGTGGTGGGCCGTGGCAGGTGGGTGGAGGTGGATAGTTTAGTGGCCGAATTGATGGAGGGGCCGGTGGATGGAAAGATGGTGATGGAGGAGAATGGCCAGATAGTAAGGTTGAGCGGACAAGTGTTACGTGATGTTTTGTGGTCAGATAGACGTAATGAGTTACAGGTGGTGTGTGCTGGTGGATGGCTGGAGTTAGTCGATTGGCAAGGATTTGAACTGAATAGTTAGAGAGGAAAGTAGATGGATGTGGGTTGTCGATGGCTGGGATAGTGGTGTGGATGATGAAGGTGAGGCGGATGTAGTGAAAGTGGAGTGTGAGCGGTGAGGTGTGGTGTGTAGATGATGGGGGTTTTGAGTGGATGATGACGGTGATGTGTGAGAGGTATATGGCTGATGAGGGTTGTATGAGGATAATGAGGCTGGTGTGGGAGACGTGCATGAGAGATGAGGTTGTCTGTGGATACTGAAGATGATGCATGGTGGCGGGGGAGTTGTGTGGGCGAGAGCAATGATGGTGTATAGATGATGAGAGCTGTGTATGCGTGATGTTTGAGTGACGTGGATTGTATGTGGTACTGAAGATTGTGTATAGGCGGTGTGGATGGCAGAGGTGGTGTACGTGTGTGTGTGTGTGTGTGTGTGTGTGTGTGTGTGTGTGTGTGTGCAAGATTACCTGTTTGAAATTACCTGTTTATACTGTACGGAGAGGAAGTTTTACACTTGTGGGACCCAATCTCTGGAGCATTCTGTTACCATAAATCTTACATTTATGTATGCTGTCTGTATCAACCATGCCCGCCGTCGTTTTATTCTATTCTTCCACCACTCGTATACTGTAAAAGCACTTCCTCATATCTTTATAACTAGTTTCTTGCTTATTGTGTGTGTGTGTGTGTGTGTGTGTGTGTGTGTGTGTGTGTGTGTGTGTGTGTGTGTGTGTGTGTGTGTGTGTTTAGCTGCGTGGTTGGTAGTGAAGTGTGAGTGTGAGTGGTGGTGTGGTGTGGGTTTGGGTGGTGGTGTAGTGTGGGTGTGAGTGGTGGTGTAGTGTGGGTGTGGATGGTGGTGTAGTGTGGGTGCAGGTGGTGGTGTAGTGTGGGTGTGGGTGGTAGTGTAGTGTGGGTGTAGGTGGTGGTGTAGTGTGGGTGTGGGTGGTGGTGTAGTGTGGGTGTGGGTGGTGGTGTAGTGTGGGTGTGGGTGGTGGTGTAGTGTAGGTGTGGGTGGTGGTGTAGTGTGGGTGTAGGTGGTGGTGGAGTGTGGGTGTGGGTGGTGGTGTAGCGTGGGTGCGGGTGGTGGTGGAGTGTGGGTGTAGGTGGTAGTGTAGTGTGGGTGTGGGTGGTGGTGTAGTGTGGGTGTGGGTGGTGGTGTAGTGTGGGTGTGGATGGTGGTGTAGTGTGGGTGTGGGTGGTGGTGTAGTGTGGGTGTGGGTGGTGGTGTAGTGTGGGTGTGGGTGGTGGTGTAGTGTGGGTGTGGGTGGTGGTGGAGTGTGGGTGTGGGTGGTAGTGTGGTGTGGGTGTGGGTGGTGGTGTAGTGTGGGTGTGGGTGGTGGTGTAGTGTGGGTGTGGGTGGTAGTGTGGTGTGGGTGTGGGTGGTGGTGTAGTGTGGGTGTGGGTGGTGGTGTACTGTGGTTGTGGGTGGTGGTGGAGTGTGGGTGTGGGTGGTAGTGTAGTGTGGGTGTGGGTGGTGGTGTAGTGTGGGTGTGGGTGGTGGTGTAGTGTGGGTGTGGGTGGTGGTGTAGTGTGGGTGTGGGTGGTGGTGTAGTGTGGGTGTGGGTGGTGGTGTAGTGTGGGTGTGGGTGGTGGTGTAGTGTGGGTGTGGGTGGTGGTGTAGTGTGGGTGTGGAGGGTGGTGATGGAGTGGCTAGCACCCGTCAGGTGAGGTTTAGCGACGCTGCCAGTCGTGTCGGCTCTCTGCTGCTGCTGCTGCTGCTGCGTGTGTATTTTTTCTGCTTGCTACTGTTGTTGCTGCTACTGCTACTGCTGCTGTTACTGCCACTGCTTCTGCTACTGTTACTGCTTTTCACTGTTGTTGCTGTTGCTGCCCGTTGGTTACTGCAGGTGACGTAGATTGTATATCAAGGAGGATCTTGCACTGATTTTGGAGACTGTTTCTTGTAGTGTTGTATATCACGCACCTTGTACATTATCATGAACTTACAGCATGTACAGCAGTGGCCGGGCAGCTTGAGGGGGAGACACCGACACCGAGGGGGTGGGAGAGGTAGGTATTGCTTTAGGAGAGAGAGAGAGAGAGAGAGAGAGAGAGAGAGAGAGAGAGAGAGAGAGAGAGAGAGAGAGAGAGAGAGAGAGAGAGAGAGAGAGAGAGAGAGAGAGAGAGAGGTATCGCTTTATGGTATGGCATTGCAAGATAGGGGGCACTCGTGGAGCGGGAGGGAGTTGGTGTAAGGGAAGTATGACGTGACTCGGTAGAAAGGGAGACGCTCCTGAAGATGGAGAAGGAGGCGCCAGTCATGTGTGAAGAACGGATCATCATAAAGAGAATGTAGTGAAAGAAGAAGACACAAGCTTTACAAAATTAGATCACTACACTTAAACTTACAGAACAGGTTTGTGTGATGGTCGTATTAGTTTGCAGCGTAGTTAAGGTTTTCGACCATCTGGGCACACAGTGTACCAGGGTTAGGCTGAATTATGGTTATAATGAATACATACAATAATGGTATATTACATGTGAATAACTGGTGTATCTGATGTGTTGAAAAAATCATTCATGTGTGGAAAGTCTTGTAACTGCTGAAGAATGGAGAATGTTCATTGTTGAAAGGTTGGCTGCTGCTGTGTTGTGCCCTCCCATAGGATACGCCTATGTACGTGGTTCAAGGACCGCCCGTGGCATGTGGTAATGGTTAACTATAAAGTCACTCCACGTACGTTGCAACATTGCAGAGTTTAATCAGATGTTCTTGCAGTGTTAGCCGGCGGGCGTTGCAATTAACAGTTATTCCCATCAAGATAGCAATCTATAATTAGACCTATATATATTGCTGGCCAATTACCGCCTCACACCTTAGCCAGATGTATCAGCCGGTTATATGATCAGGAGTAGTGTGATCTCTGCCCCTCGTCCCCTGCCTCACTCTTGCATCACTCCCCCCAACCCTCTCCACTCCCACCATCACCATACCCTCTCCTCCCCCTACCCCCAACGGCACACACCCCCTCTAGCTAATGAAGTGATTAATGTTTGCGATAACAGCAACCTCTGGTGACGATGACTAGTGCATTGTTCAGTTAAAGAAGAGAAATTGTTCCTCAGATCCCTGTCGTGTGTGGCTCATTCTGTCACTTGATGTTTGAGATAAGAAATCAACTTGAGATTTCCAGAAGCAATGTTGGATTGTGTGGTGATGTGTTATTGTAGAGATGATAGTGGGGTTAGGTTTACTGGAGATACAGTATGGTAGGTCTGCTGTAGATGACAATGTGGTAGGTCTGTTGGAGATACAGCATGGTAGATCTGCTGGAGATGAAATTGTGGGTAAGTCTGCTGGAGATGACAGTGTGGTATGTCTGCTCGAGATACGGTGGTGGTAAATCTGCTGGAGATGACAGTGTGGTAGGTCTGCTGTAGATGACAGTGTGGTAGGTCTGCTGGAGATGACAGGGTGTATGGGTCTGCTGTAGATACAGTGTGGGTAGGTCTTCTTTAGATGAGTGTGGTAGGTGTGCTGGAGATATAGTGTGGTAGGTCTGCAGGAGATGATGGTGTAGTTAGGTCTGCTGGCGATGAAAGTGTAGTAAGTCTGCTGAAGATACAATGTGGGTACATATGCTGGAGATGACAGTGTGGTTAAGTCTGCTGGAAATGAAAGTGTGTGTAGGTCTGGTGGAGATGACAGTGTGGATAGGTGTGCTGGAGATAAAGTGTGAGTTGGTCTGCTGGAGATACGGTGTGAAGTAGGTCTACTGGAGATGACAGTATGGTAGGTTTCCTGGAGATGACATTGTGTTAGGTCTTCTGGAGATACAGTGTCGGTAGATCTCCTGGAGATGACAGTGTGATTAGGTCTGCTGAAGATAACAGTGTTGGTAGGTCTGCTGGAGATAACAGTGTTGGTAGGTCTGCTAGAGATGACAATGTGGTTAGGTCTGATGGAGATACAGTGTGGGTATGTTCACCGTCGATGACAATGTAGTAGGTCTGCTGGAGATGGCAATGTGGTTACGTCCGCTGGAGATAAAGTATGGGTAGGTCTGCTGTAGATGACAGTTTAGTAGTTCTGCTGGATATGATTTTGTGGTTATGTCTGCTGGTGATACAGCGTGGATATATTAGCCGTCGATTAGTGAGGTAGGTCTGCTGATGATGACAATGTGGTTTCGTCTGGTGGGTATCCAGTGTGGGTAGGCCTCCTGTAGATGACATTATGGTAAGTTTGCTGGAGATACAGTATGGAAGGGCTGCTGGAGATACAGTGTGGGTAGGTTCGCTTTAGATGACAGTGTGGTAAGTCTACTGAAGATAAAGTATGGTAGGTTTGCTGGAGATAGCAATGTGGTAGGTCTGTTGGAGATACAGCATGGTAGGGCTGCTTGAAATACAGTGTTGGTAGGTCTGCTCGAGATGACAGTGGGTTAGGTCTGCTGGGGACACGATGTTGGTAGGTCTGCTGGGGATAACAGCGTGGTAGGTCTGCTGGAGATACAATGTGGGTATGTTAGCTGTCGATGAGGGTGTGATAGGTCTACTGGAAATGACAATGTGGTTAGGTCTGCTGGGTATAATACAGTGTGGGTAGGTTTGCTGTAGATGGCAGTATGGTAGGTCTGCTGGAGATGACAATGTTGTTATTTCTACTGGAGATACGGTGTTGGTAGGTCTGCTGGGGATGACAGCGTGGTAGGTCTGCTGGAGGTACAGTGTAGGTATGTTAGCTGTCGATGACAGTGTGGTAGATCTACTGGAGATGACTGTGTGGTTAGGTCTGCTGGTGATACAGTGTGGGTATGTTAACTGGAGATGACAGTGTTGTAGGTCTGCTGGTCATGAAAATATGGTTAGGACTGCTGGATATACAGTGTGGGTAGGTCTGCTGAAGATGACAGTGTGGTTCAGTCTGCTGCAGGTACAGTGTGTTTGATATGCTGAAGAAGACGGTGTAGGTAGATCTGCTGGAGATGACAATGTGTTAGGTCTGCTGGAGATACAGTGTGGTACGTCTGCTCGAGATGACAGAGTGGTAGATCTGTTGGAGATACAACGTGGTAGGGCTGCTGGAGATACAATATGGGTAGATCTGCTGGAGATGACAGTTTGGATAGATATCCTGGAGATGACAATATGGTAGGTCTGCTCCAGATGAGAGTGTGGCTCGGTCTGCTGGGTATACAACGTGGGTAGGTCTGCTGTAGATGATAGTGTGGTCTATCTGCTGGAGATACATTGTGTTTGATCTCCTGGAGACGACGGTGTAGGTAGGTCTGCTGGAGATGACAGTGTGGTAAGTCTGCTCGATATACAGTGGTGGTAAATCTACTGGATATGACAGTGTGGTAGGTCTGCATTAAATGAAAGTCTGGTAGGTCTGCTGTAGGTGACAATGTGGTAGGTCTGTTAGAGATATTGTGTAGTAGGGCTGCTGGAGATACAGTGGTAGGTCTGATGGAGATACGCAATGGGTAGATCTGCTGGAAATGACACTTTGAATAGATCTCCAGGAGATGACAATATGGTGGGTCTGATGGAAATGACAGTGCGTTAGGTCTGCTGGAGATACAGTGTGGTAGGACTGCTCGAGATGACAGTGTGGTTACGTCTGCTGGTTATACAGTGTGGGTAAGTGTGCTGTAAATGACAGTGTGGTAGGTTTGCTGGAGATAACAGTGTAGTTAAGTCTGCTGGAGATGACAGTTTGGTTGGTCTCCTGGAGATGCAATGTGGGTAGATCTGCTGGAGATGACAGTATGGTTAAGTCTCCTGGAAATGACAGAGAGTGTAGGTCTCCTGGAGATGAAATGTGGTTAGGTGTGCTCGAGATAAAGTGTGCGTAGGTCTGCTGGAGGTACAGTGTGAGTAGGTCTGCTGGATGTAACAGTGTGGTAGGTTTCATGGAGATGACATTATGTTAGGTCTTCTGGAGATAGTGTCGGTAGATCTGCTGGAGTTGACAGTGTGGGTAGGTCTGCTGGGGATGACAGTGTGGGTAGGTCTGCTGGAGATACAGTATGGGTATATTAGCTGCCGATGACGGTGTTGTAGGTCTGTTGGAGTTACAGTGTGGGTAAATCTGCTGGAGGTGAAAGTGTGGTTCGGTCTGCTGGAGATGACAGATAGGTATGTCTGTTGAAGATACAGTGCGCGTATATCTGGTGGAGATGACATTTTGCTTAGTCTGCTGGAGAGGACAGTGTTGGTAACTCTGCTGGAGATGACAGTGTAATTTCGTCTGCTGGAGTTACAGTGTGGCATGTCTGCTGGAAGATACAGTGTGGTTGGTCGCTTGAGACGAGAGTGTGGTTAGGTCTGCTGGACGTAACAGTGTAGTAGGTCTACTGGAGATAGAGTGTGGGTAGATCTGCTGGAGGTAATAGTGTTTTTAGGTCTGCTGGAGATGCAGTGTGGGTAGGTCTGCTGGAGATTACAGTGTGGGTATATCTGCTGGAGATGACAGTGTGGTAGGTCTGCTGGAGATGATAGCGTGGCTAGGTCTGCTGGAGATGACGGTTTAGCAGGTTTGCTGGAGTTGACAGAGTGGTTATATGTGCCACAGAGTGGTTAGATGTGCCAGAGATAGAGTGTCGGTAGGTTTGCTGGAGATACAGTGTGAGTATGTCAGCTGGAGATTACAGTGTGGGTATGTCTGCTGGAGATGAAGTGTGGTAGGTCTGCAAGAGATGACAGTGTGGTAGGTTTCCTGGAGATTTCATTGTGGTAGGTCTTCTGGCGATACAGTGTCGATAGATCTGTTGGAAATGACTGCGTGGTTAGGTCTGCTGGAGATACAGTGTGGGTATGTTAGCTGTCGACGACAGTGTGGTAGGTCTGCTGGAGATGATAATGTTATTAGATCTACTAGGTATACAGTGTTTGTAGGTCTGCTGTGGATGGCAGTGTGGTTAGGTCTACTGGAGATGCAGTGTGGGTAGGTCTGTTGGAGATGACAGTGTTTTAGGTATGCTGGAGATGACTGTGTGGATAAGTCTGCTGGAGATACAGTGTGGGTATGTTAGCTGTCGATGACAGTGTGGTAGGTCTGTTGGAGATGACAATGTGGTTAGGTCTACTGGAGATACAATGTGGGTATGTCTGCTGGAGATGAAGTGTGGGTAGGTCTGCTGTAGATGACAGTGTGGTTAGGTCTGCTGGAGATACAGTGTGGGTATGTTAGCTGTCGATGAAAGTGTGGTAGATCTGTTGGAGATGACAATGTGGTTAGGTCTGCTGGGTATACAGTGTGGGTAGGTCAGCTGTGGATGGCAGTGTGGTAGGTTAGTTGGAGATGACAGTGTGATTAGGTCTACTGGAGATACAG
>NC_092226.1:55488531-55501031 GCF_036320965.1 Panulirus ornatus
GAAGGGCGCAAATGGGGAGGTGAAAACAAGTAGTGGTGATGTGAGAAGGAGATGGAGTGAGTATTTTGAGGGTTTGTTGAATGTATTTGATGATAGAGTGGCAGATATAGGGTGTTTAGGTCGAGGTGGTGTGCAAAGTGAGAGGGTTAGGGAAAATGATTTGGTAAACAGAGAAGAGGTAGTAAAAGCTTTGCGGAAGATGAAAGCCGGCAAGGCAGCAGGTTTGGATGGTATTGCAGTGGAATTTATTAAAAAAGGGGGTGACTGTATTGTTAACTGGTTGGTAAGGTTATTTAATGTATGTATGACTCATGGTTGTTGAGTATTCCTGGTAAATTATATGGGAGGGTATTCATTGAGAGGGTGAAGGCATGTACAGAGCATCAGATTGGGGAAGAGCAGTGTGGTTTCAGAAGTGGTAGAGGATGTGTGGATCAGGTGTTTGCTTTGAAGAATGTATGTGAGAAATACTTAGAAAAGCAAATGGATTTGAATGTAGCATTTATGGATCTGGAGAAGGCATATGATAGAGTTGATAGAGATGCTCTGTGGAAGGTATTAAGAATATATGGTGTGGGAGGCAAGTTGTTAGAAGCAGTGAAAAGTTTTTATCGAGGATGTAAGGCATGTGTACGCGTAGAAAGAGAGGAAAGTGATTGGTTCTCAGTGAATGTAGGTTTGCGGCAGGGGTGTGTGATGTCTCCATGGTTGTTTAATTTGTTTATGGATGGGGTTGTTAGGGAGGTGAATGCAAGAGTTTTGGAAAGAGGGGCAAGTATGAAGTCTGTTGGGGATGAGAGAGCTTGGGAAGTGAGACAGTTGTTGTTCGCTGATGATACAGCGCTGGTGGCTGATTCATGTGAGAAACTGCAGAAGCTGGTGACTGAGTTTAGTAAAGTGTGTGAAAGAAGAAAGTTAAGAGTAAATGTGAATAAGAGCAAGGTTATTAGGTACAGTAGGGTTGAGGGTCAAGTCAATTGGGAGGTGAGTTTGAATGGAGAAAAACTGGAGGAAGTGAAGTGTTTTAGATATCTGGGAGTGAATCTGGCAGCGAATGGCACCATGGAAGCGGAAGTGGATCATAGGGTGGGGGAGGGGGCGAATATTCTGGGAGCCTTGAAGAATGTGTGGAAGTCGAGAACATTATCTCGGAAAGCAAAAATGGGTATGTTTGAAGGAATAGTGGTTCCAACAATGTTGTATGGTTGCGAGGTGTGAGCTATGGATAGAGTTGTGCGCAGGAGGATGGATGTGCTGGAAATGAGATGTTTGAGGACAATGTGTGGTGTGAGGTGGTTGGATCGAGTAAGTAACGTAAGGGTAAGAGAGATGTGTGGAAATAAAAAGAGCGTGGTTGAGAGAGCAGAAGAGGGTGTTTTGAAATGGTTTGGGCACATGGAGAGAATGAGTGAGGAAAGATTGACCAAGAGGATATATGTGTCGGAGGTGGAGGGAACGAGGAGAAGAGGGAGACCAAATTGGAGGTGGAAAGATGGAGTGAAAAAGATTTTCTGTGATCGGGGCCTGAACATGCAGGAGGGTGAAAGGAGGGCAAGGAATAGAGTGAATTGCAGCGATGTGGTATACCGGGGTTGACGTGCTGTCAGTGGATTGAATCGGGGCATGTGAAGCGTCTGGGGTAAACCATGGAAAGCTGTGTAGGTATGTATATTTGCGAGTGTGGACGTATGTATATACATGTGTATGGGGGTGGGTTTGGCCATTTCTTTCGTCTGTTTCCTTGCGCTACCTCGCAAACGCGGGAGACAGCGACAAAGCAAAAAAAAAAAAAAGAAAAAAAAATGACTCATGCTGAGGTGCCTGAGGATTGGCGGAATGCTTACATAGTTCCATTGTACAAAGGCAAAGGGGATAAGAGTGAGTGCTCAAATTACAGAGGTATAAGTTTGTTGAGTATTCCTGGTAAATTATATGGGAGGGTATTGATTGAGAGGGTGAAGGCATGTACAGAGCATCAGATTGGGGAAGAGCAGAGTGGTTTCAGAAGTGGTAGAGGATGTGTGGATCAGGTGTTTGCTTTGAAGAATGTATGTGAGAAATACTTAGAAAAGCAAATGGATTTGTATATAGCATTTATGGATCTGGAGAAGGCATATGATAGAGTTGATAGAGATGCTCTGTGGAAGGTATTAAGAATATATGGTGTGGGAGGCAAGTTGTTAGAAGCAGTGAAAAGTTTTTATCGAGGATGTAAGGCATGTGTACGTGTAGGAAGAGAGGAAAGTGATTGGTTCTCAGTGAATATAGGTTTGCGGCAGGGGGTGTGTGATGTCTCCATGGTTGTTTAATTTGTTTATGGATGGGGTTGTTAGGGAGGTGAATGCAAGAGTTTTGGAAAGAGGGGCAAGTATGAAGTCTGTTGGGGATGAGAGAGCTTGGGAAGTGAGTCAGTTACTGTTCGCTGATGATACAGCGCTGGTGGCTGATTCATGTGAGAAACTGCAGAAGCTGGTGACTGAGTTTAGTAAAGTGTGTGAAAGAAGAAAGTTAAGAGTAAATGTGAATAAGAGCAAGGTTATTAGGTACAGTAGGGTTGAGGGTCAAGTCAATTGGGAGGTGAGTTTGAATGGAGAAAAACTGGAGGAAGTGAAGTGTTTTAGATATCTGGGAGTGAATCTGGCAGCGAATGGCACCATGGAAGCGGAAGTGGATCATAGGGTGGGGGAGGGGGCGAATATTCTGGGAGCCTTGAAGAATGTGTGGAAGTCGAGAACATTATCTCGGAAAGCAAAAATGGGTATGTTTGAAGGAATAGTGGTTCCAACAATGTTGTATGGTTGCGAGGTGTGAGCTATGGATAGAGTTGTGCGCAGTAGGATGGATGTGCTGGAAATGAGATGTTTGAGGACAATGTGTGGTGTGAGGTGGTTGGATCGAGTAAGTAACGTAAGGGTAAGAGAGATGTGTGGAAATAAAAAGAGCGTGGTTGAGAGAGCAGAAGAGGGTGTTTTGAAATGGTTTGGGCACATGGAGAGAATGAGTGAGGAAAGATTGACCAAGAGGATATATGTGTCGGAGGTGGAGGGAACGAGGAGAAGAGGGAGACCAAATTGGAGGTGGAAAGATGGAGTGAAAAAGATTTTCTGTGATCGGGGCCTGAACATGCAGGAGGGTGAAAGGAGGGCAAGGAATAGAGTGAATTGCAGCGATGTGGTATACCGGGGTTGACGTGCTGTCAGTGGATTGAATCGGGGCATGTGAAGCGTCTGGGGTAAACCATGGAAAGCTGTGTAGGTATGTATATTTGCGAGTGTGGACGTATGTATATACATGTGTATGGGGGTGGGTTTGGCCATTTCTTTCGTCTGTTTCCTTGCGCTACCTCGCAAACGCGGGAGACAGCGACAAAGCAAAAAAAAAAAAAAGAAAAAAAAATGACTCATGCTGAGGTGCCTGAGGATTGGCGGAATGCTTACATAGTTCCATTGTACAAAGGCAAAGGGGATAAGAGTGAGTGCTCAAATTACAGAGGTATAAGTTTGTTGAGTATTCCTGGTAAATTATATGGGAGGGTATTGATTGAGAGGGTGAAGGCATGTACAGAGCATCAGATTGGGGAAGAGCAGAGTGGTTTCAGAAGTGGTAGAGGATGTGTGGATCAGGTGTTTGCTTTGAAGAATGTATGGGAGAAATACTTAGAAAAGCAAATGGATTTGTATATAGCATTTATGGATCTGGAGAAGGCATATGATAGAGTTGATAGAGATGCTCTGTGGAAGGTATTAAGAATATATGGTGTGGGAGGCAAGTTGTTAGAAGCAGTGAAAAGTTTTTATCGAGGATGTAAGGCATGTGTACGTGTAGGAAGAGAGGAAAGTGATTGGTTCTCAGTGAATATAGGTTTGCGGCAGGGGGTGTGTGATGTCTCCATGGTTGTTTAATTTGTTTATGGATGGGGTTGTTAGGGAGGTGAATTCAAGAGTTTTTGAAAGAGGGGCAAGTATGAAGTCTGTTTGGGATGAGAGAGCTTGGGAAGTGAGTCAGTTACTGTTCGCTGATGATACAGCGCTGGTGGCTGATTCATGTGAGAAACTGCAGAAGCTGGTGACTGAGTTTGGTAAAGTGTGTGAAAGAAGAAAGTTAAGAGTAAATGTGAATAAGAGCAAGGTTATTAGGTACAGTAGGGTTGAGGGTCAAGTCAATTGGGAGGTGAGTTTGAATGGAGAAAAACTGGAGGAAGTGAAGTATTTTAGATATCTGGGAGTGGATCTGGCAGCGGATGGAACCATGGAAGCGGAAGTGGATCATAGGGTGGGGGAGGGGGCTAAAATTCTGGGAGCCTTGAAGAATGTGTGGAAGTCGAGAACACTGTCTCGGAAAGCAAAAATGGGTATGTTTGAAGGAATAGAGGTTCCAACAATGTTGTATGGTTGCGAGGCGTGGGCTATGGATAAAGTTGTGCGCAGGAGGATGGATGTGCTGGAAATGAGATGTTTGAGGACAATGTGTGGTGTGAGGTGGTTTGATCGAGTAAGTAACCTAAGGGTAAGAGAGATGTGTGGAAATAAAAAGAGCGTGGTTGAGAGAGCAGAAGAGGGTGTTTTGAAATGGTTTGGGCACATGGAGAGAATGAGTGAGGAAAGATTGACCAAGAGGATATATGTGTCGGAGGTGGAGGGAACGAGGAGAAGAGGGAGACCAAATTGGAGGTGGAAAGATGGAGTGAAAAAGATTTTGTGTGATCGGGGCCTGAACATGCAGGAGGGTGAAAGGAGGGCAAGGAATAGAGTGAATTGGAGCGATGTGGTATATCGGGGTTGACTTGCTGTCAGTGGATTGAATCAGGGCATGTGAAGCGTCTGGGGTAAACCATGGAAGGCTGTGTAGGTATGTATATTTGCGTGTGTGGACGTATGTATATACATGTGTATGGGGCTGGGTTGGGCCATTTCTTTCGTCTGTTTCCTTGCGCTACCTCGCAAACGCGGGAGACAGCGGCAAAAAAAAAAAAAAAAATATATATATATATATATATATATATATATATATATATATATATATATATATATATATATATATATATATATATATATATATATATTTGTATATATATATTTGTATATATATACATATATATATATATATATATATATATATATATATATATATATATATATATATATATATATATATATATATATATATATATATATATATATATATATATATATATATATATATATATATATATATATATATATATATATTTGTATATATATATATATATATATATATATATATATATATATATATATATATATATATATATATACATATATATATATATATATATATATGGGTATGTTTGAATGAATAGTGGTTCCAACAATGTTACATGGTTGCGAGGCTTGGGCTATAGAGAGGGTTGTTCGGGGAGGGTGGATATGTTGGAAATGAGATGTTTGAGGACAATATGTGGTGTGAGGTAGTTTGATCGAGTAAGTAATGAAAGGGTAAGATAGATGTGTGGTAAGAGTGTGGTTGAGATAGCAGGTGAGGTTGTGTTGAAATGGTTTGGTCACATGGAGAGAATGAGTGAGGAAAGATTGACAAAGAGGATAGGTGTGTCAGAGGTGGAGAGAAAGAGAAGTGAGAAAACAAACTGGAGGAGGAAGGATGGAGTGAAAAAGATTTCGAGCGATCGGGGCCTAAACATGCAGGAGGGTGAAAGGCATGCAAGGAATAAATTTAATTGGAACGATGTTATATGTCAGGGTCGACATGCTGTCAGTGCATTGAACAAGGGCACGTGAAGCGTCTGACGTAAACCATGGAAAGTTTTGTGGGGCCTGGATGTAGAAAGGGACGTGTGGTTTCGGTGCATTATACATGACAGCTAGAGACTAAGTGTGAACGAATGTGGCCTTTGTTGTCATTTCCTAGCGCTACTTCGCGCGCGTGTGAAAGGAAGAGGGTGTCATTTCATGTGTGGCAGGGTGGCGACGAGAATGAATAAAGACAGCTAGTATGTATTCTGTACATTTATATTTCTATATATATATATATATATATATATATATATATATATATATATATATATATATATATATATATATATATATATATATATATATATATATATATATATATATATATATATATATATATATATATATATATATATATGTATTTTTTTTTTTTTGTTGCTTTGTCGCTGTCTCCCGCGTTTGCGAGGTAGCGCAAGGAAACAGACGAAAGAAATGGCCCAACCCACCCCCATACACATGTATATACATACATCCACACACGCAAATATACATACCTACACAGCTTTCCATGGTTTACCCCAGACGCTTCACATGCCTTGATTCAATCCACTGACAGCACGTCAACCCGGTATACCACATCGCTCCAATTCACTCTATTCCTTGCCCTCCTTTCACCCTCCTGCATGTTCAGGCCCCGATCACACAAAATCTTTTTCACTCCATCTTTCCACCTCCAATTTGGTCTCCCTCTTCTCCTCGTTCCCTCCACCTCCGACACATATATCCTCTTGGTCAATCTTTCCTCACTCATTCTCTCCATGTGCCCAAACCATTTCAAAACACACTCTTCTGCTCTCTCAACCACGCTCTTCTTATTTCCACACATCTCTCTTACCCTTACGTTACTTACTCGATTAAACCACCTCACACCACACGTTGTCCTCAAACATCTCATTTCCAGCACATCCATCCTCCTGCGCACAACTCTATCCATAGCCCACGCCTCGCAACCATACAACATTTTTGGAACCACTATTCCTTCAAACATACCCATTTTTGCTTTCCGAGATAATGTTCTCGACTTCCACACATTCTTCAAGGCTCCCAGAATTTTCGCCCACTCCCCCACCCTATGATCCACTTCCGCTTCCATGGTTCCATCCGCTGCCAGATCCACTCCCAGATATCTAAAACACTTCACTTCCTCCAGTTTTTCTCGATTCAAACTCACCTCCCAATTGACTTGACCCTCAACCCTACTGTACCTAATAACCTTGCTCTTATTCACATTTACTCTTAACTTTCTTCTTTCACACACTTTACCAAACTCAGTCCACGGGGAAAATGAAACACGAAAAACTCCCAAGTGCACTTTCGTGTAATAATCACATCATCAGGGGAGACACAAGAGAGGAATATAACAGTCAGTTGATATACATAACTGACTGTTATATTCCTCTCTTGTGTCTCCCCTGATGATGTGATTATTACACGAAAGTGCACTTGGGAACTTTTCGTGTCTCATTTTCCCCGTGGATTCATAGGAATATCTTGATCGCGCGCAAAATTGTGATCCTTTCCAAAATATATATATACATATATATATATATATATATATATATATATATATATATATATATATATATATATATATATATATATATATATACATATATATATATATATATATATATATATATATATATATATATATATATATATATATTTTTCTTTTTTTCTTTCATACTATTCGCCATTTCCTGCATTAGCAAGGTAGCGTTAGGAACAGAGGACTGGGCCTTTGAGGGAATATCCTCACCTGGCCCCCTTCTCTGTTCCTTCTTTTGGAAAATTAAAAAAAAAACGAGAGGGGAAGATTTCCAGCCACCCGCTCCCTCCCCTTTTAGTCGCCTTCTACAACATGCAGGGAATACATGGGAAGTATTCTTTCTCCCCTATCCCCAGGGATGATATATATATATATATATATATATATATATATAATATATATATATATATATATATATATATATATATATATATATATATATATATATATATATATATATATATATATATATATATATATATATATATATATATATATATGTATGTATATAAAGGAGATATAGGCAGTATGTTTGAGGAAAGGAACCTGGATGTTTTGGCTCTGAGTGAAATGAGGCTCAAGGATAAAGGGTAAGAGTGGTTTGGGAATGTCTTGGGAGTAAAGTCAGGGGTTAGTGAGAGAACAAAAGCAAGGGAAGGATTAGCACTACTCCTGAAACAGGAGTGCTGGGAGTATATGACAGAGTGTAAGAAAGTAAACGCTAGATTGATATGGGTAAAACTGAAAGTGTATGGAGAGAGATGGGTGATTATTGGTGCATATGTACCTGGGCGTGAGAAGAAAAATCATGAGAGGCAAGTGTTTTGGGAGCAGCTGAGTGAGTGTGTTAGTAGTTTTGATGCACGAGACCGCGTTATAGTGATGGGTTATTTGAATGCAAAGGTGAGTAATATGGCAGATGAGGGAATAAGTGGTGTACATGGGGTGTTCAGTGTTGTAAATGGAAATGGTGAAGAGCTTGTAGATTTATGTGCGGAAAAGGACTGGTGTTTGGGAATACCTGGTATAAAAAAAGAGATATACATAAGTATACGTATGTAAGTAGGAGAGATGGCCAGATAGCGCTATTGGATTACGTGTTAATTTATAGGCGTACGAAAGAGAGACTTTTGGATGTTAATGTGCTGAGAGGTGCAACTGGAGGGATGTCTGATCATTATCTTATGGAAGCGAAGGTAAAAATTTGTAGAGGTTTTCAGAAAAGAAGAGAGAATGTTAGGGTAAAAGAGTTTTGAGAGTAAGTGAGCTTGGGAAGGAGACTTGTGTGAGGAAGTACCAGAAGAGACTGAGTACAGAATTGGAAAAGGTGAGACCAAAGGACGTAAGGGGAGTGGGTGAGGAATGGGATGTTTTTAGGGAAGCAGTGATGGCTTGCGCAAAAGATGCTTGTGGCATGAGAAGCGTGGGAGGTGGGTTGATTAGAAAGGGTAGTGAGTGGTGGGATGGAGAAGTAACATTATTAAAGAGAAGAGAGAGTCATTTGGACGATTTTTGCAGGGAAATAATGCAAATGAGTGGGAAATTTATAAAAGAAAGAGGCAGGAGGTCAACAGAAAGGTGCAAGAGGTGAAAAAGAGGGCAAATGAGAGTTGGGGTGAGAGACTATCAGTAAATTTTAGGGAGAAGAAAAAGATGTTTTGGAAGGAGATAAGTAAAGTGCGTAAGACAAGGGAACAAATAGGAACTTCAGTGAAGGGGGCTAATGGGGAAGTGATAACAAGTAGTGGTGATATGAGAAGGAGATGGAGTGAGTATTTCGAAAGTTTGTTGAATGTGTTTGATGATAGAGTGGAAGATATAGGGTGTTTTGGTCGAGGTGGTGTGCAAAGTGAGAGGGTTAGGGAAAATGATTTCGTAAACAGAGATGAGGTAGTAAAAGCTTTTCGGAAGATGAAAGCCGGCAAGGCAGCAAGTTTGGATGGTATTGTAGTGGAATTTATTAACATAGGGGGTGACTGTATTGTTGACTGGTTGGTAAGGTTATTTAATGTATGTATGACTTATGGTGAGGTGCCTGAAGATTGGCGAAATGATTGCATAGTGCCATTGTACAAAGGCAAAGGGGATAAAAGTGAGTGCTCATATTACAGAGGTATAAGTTTGTTGAGTATTCCTGGGAAATTATATAAGACGGTATTGATTGAGAGGGTGAAGGCATGTACAGAGCATCAGATTGGGAAGAGCAGTGTGGTTTCAGAAGTGGTAGAGGATGTGTGGATCAGGTGTTTGCTTTGAAGAATGTATGTGAGAAATACTTAGAAAAGCAAATGGATTTGTATGTAGCATTTATGAATCTGGAGAGGTTGATAGAGATGCTCTGTGGAAGGTATTAAGAATATATGGTGTGGGAGGCATGTGTCAGAAGCAGTGAAAAGTTTTTTATCGAGGATGTAAGGCATGTATACGTGAGGGAAGAGAGGAAAGTGATCAGGTCTCAGTGAAAGTAGGTTTCCGGCAGGGGTGTGTGATGTCTCCATGGTTGTTTGATTTTTTATGGATGGGGTTGTTAGGGAGGTGAAATCAAGAGTTTTGGAAATAGGGGCAAGTATGAAGTCTGTTGTGGATAAGAGAGCTTGGGAAGTGAGTCAGTTGTTGTTCGCTGATGATACAGCGTTGATGGCTGATTCATGTGAGAAACTGCAGAAGCTGGTGACTGAGTTTGGTAAAGAGTAGATGTGAATAAGAGCAAGGTTATTAGGTACAGTAGAGTTGAGGGACAAGTCAATTGGGAGGTAAGTTTGAATGGAGAAAAACTGAAGGAAGTGAAGTGTTTTTAGATATCTGGGAGTGGATCTGGCAGCGGATGGAACCATGAAAGCGGAAGTGAATCATAGGGTGGGGGAGGGGGCGAAAATCCTGGGAGCCTTGAAGAATGTGTGGAAGTCGAGAACATTATCTCGGAAAGCAAAAATGGGTATGTTTGAAGGAATAGTGGTCCCAGAAATGTTGTATGGTTGCGAGGCGTGGGCTATGGATAGAGTTGTGCGCAGGAGGGTGGATATGCTGGAAATGAGATGTTTGAGGACAACGTGTGGTGTGAGGTGGTTTGATCGAGTAAATAATGTAAGGGTAAGAGAGATGTGTGGAAATAAAAAGAGCGTGGTTGAGAGAGCAGAAGAGGGTGTTTTGAAATGGTTTGGGCACATGGAGAGAATGAGTGAGGAAAGATTGACTAAGAGGATATATGTGTCGGAGGTGGAGGGAACGAGGAGAAGTGGGAGACCAAATTGGAGGTGGAAAGATGGAGTGAAAAAAAATTTGAGTGATCGGGGCCTGAACATGCAGGAGGGTGAAAGGCAGGCAAGGAATAGAGTGAATTGGATCGATGTGGTATACCGGGGTTGACGTGCTGTCAGTGGATTGAATCAGGGCATGTGAAGCGTCTGGGGTAAACCATGGAAAGCTGTGTAGGTATGTATATTTGCGTGTTTGGACGTGTATGTATATACATGTTTATGGGGCTGGGTTTGGCCATTTCTTTCGTCTGTTTCCTTGCGCTACGTCGCAAACGCGGGAGACAGCGAGAAAGCAAAAAAAAAAAAAAAAAATATAGCGACTAGAGGGGACGGGAGCGGAGGGCCGGATATCCTCCCCTCATTGTATTTTTTTAACTTTCTAAAATGGGAAACAGAAGAAATAGTCACGCGGGGAGTGCTCATCCTCCTCGAAGGCTCAGATTGGGGTGCCTAAATGTGTGTGGATGTAACCAAGATGTGAAAAAAAGTAGAGATAGGTAGTATGTTTGAGGAAAGGAACCTGGATGTTTTGGCTCTGAGTGAAACGAAGTTCAAGGGTAAAGGGGAAGAGTGGTTTGGGAATGTCTTGGGAGTAGTCAGGGGTTAGTGAGAGGACAAGAGCAAGGGAAGGAGTAGCAGTACTCCTGAAACAGGAGTTGTGGAAGTATGTGATAGAATGTAAGAAAGTAAATTCTCGATTAATATGGGTAAAACTGAAAGTTGATGGAGAGAGATGGGTGATTATTGGTGCATATGCACCTGGGCATGAGAAGAAAGATCATGAGAGGCAAGTGTTTTGGGAGCAGCTGAATGAGTGTGTTAGTGGTTTTGATGCACGAGACCGGGTTATAGTGTTGGGTGATTTGAATGCAAAGGTGAGTAATGTGGCAGTTGAGGGAATAATTGGTATACATGGGGTGTTCAGTGTTGTAAATGGAAATGGTGAAGAGCTTGTAGATTTATGTGCTGAAAAAGGACTGATGATTGGGAATACCTGGTTTAAAAAGCGAGATATACATAAGTATACTTATGTAAGTAGAAGAGATGGCCAGAGAGAGTTATTGGATTACGAATTAATTGACAGGCGCGCGAAAGAGAGACTTTTGGATGTTAATGTGCTGAGAGGTGCAACTGGAGGGATGTCTGATCATTATCTTGTGGAGGCTAAGGTGAAGATTTGTATGGGTTTTCAGAAAAGAAGAGTGAATGTTGGGGTGAAGAGGGTGGTGAGAGTAAGTGAGCTTAGGAAGGAGACGTGTGAGGAAGTACCAGGAGAGACTGAGTACAGAATGGAAAAAGGTGAGAACAATGGAAGTAAGGGGAGTGGGGGAGGAATGGGATGTATTTAGGGAATCAGTGATGGATTGCGCAAAAGATGCTCTTGGCATGAGAAGAGTGGGAGGTGGGTTGATTAGAAAGGGTAGTGAGTGGTGGGATGAAGAAGTAAGAGTATTAGTGAAAGAAAAATGAAATAGTGTGGGAGACGTATAAAAGAAAGAGACAGGAGGTCAAGAGAAAGGTGCAAGAGGTGAAAAAAAAGGGCAAATGAGTGTTGGGGTGAGAGAGTATCATTAAATTTTAGGGAGAATAAAAAGATGTTCTGGAAGGAGGTAAATAAAGTGCGTAAGACAAGGGAGCAAATGGGAACTTCAGTGAAGGGCGCAAATGGGGAGGTGATAACAAGTAGTGGTGATGTGAGAAGGAGATGGAGTGAGTATTTTGAAGGTTTGTTGAATGTGTTTGATGATAGAGTGGCAGATATAGGGTGTTTTGGTCGAGGTGGTGTGCAATGTGCGAGGGTTAGGGAAAATGAGTTGGTAAACCGAGAAGAGGTAGTAAAAGATTTGCGGAAGATGAAAGCCGGCAACGCAGCAGGTTTGGATGGTATTGCAGTGGAATTTATTA
>NC_092226.1:55506031-55518531 GCF_036320965.1 Panulirus ornatus
ATGCGACTTTCATGTTACTTTCTTATACGGTCTGAACTTTACTTTTTCCTACTTTTATCCTAATCACTTCAGGTTCTGAGGTTTCGCCTGTTCTTATCTATCTGTTCCCTGAGGTTTTAAGACCTCTTGTATAATTCTTACTCATATTTGCATCATCTGTTTTTCTCTTTCTCCCTTTCCTTTGTTTTACCATTTAGTTGCATTCATTGGCTGCTAATCTGGGGGTGGTGAAGCCAAGGAGGGTAAGGTGAGAGTGTAAAGGTGTTGAGGATGGTAGATGGAGGGGTTGGGGTGCTGGTGGCAGACTTTGGGAAACTGCTGACAGACTGATGGTTTTAGGATGCTGGTGGCAGACTGTTGGGTTTAGGATGCTGGTGGCAACTCTTGGATTTGGGATGCTGGAGGCAAACTATTAAGATGGTGGAAGACTGATTGGTTAGAGATGCTGGTGGCAGGCTTCTAAGATGATGGTGACAGACTAAGCTGATGGTAGCAGACTGATAGGTTTGAGATATTGGTGGCAGACTGTTGAGATAATGGTGGCAGACAGTTATAAAAAGGAGGATTGTGACAGGCGAGAGGGAAGATGGTGGTAGTCAGCGAGCCTTGGGTAAAGGTGGCAGACAGGTAGTATGAGAGAGGGTTGGTGGCAGATCGAGAGATGTAAGGATGGAGATTGCAAATAAGGAGGTGCCGGGTTTCGTTGTTGATGGTGGCAGACAGGGTGTTACGGAACTTAGTCGACTGTAGTAGCAGACAGGGAAGTATGTAGGGACAGTGTATGCAGGTGTTGGCAGAGAGGGAGCTGTGGGGATGATAATGCGGGACAGGGAACTGTGGGGAAGATATTGGGGGGCAGGGAGCTGAGGGATGATAATAAGGAACAGGGAGCTGAGGGATGATGATAAGGGACAGGGAGCTGAGGGGATGATAATGAGAGACAGGGAGCTGTAGGGATGAAAATTGGAGACAGGGAGGTGTATGGTTTTGCATGGTGGTGTGGGGAGTTGGTGGAGTACCTCTGTACTCCACCCAGGAGCGTAGGGTTGGAGGAAAGGGAAGTGTGTGGTGGTGGAAGGGAGCACTTGGAGGTATGTAAGGGTGGTGATGAAAAACAGGGATGTGTGTGGATATAGTTTTGTATGACAGGGAGACGTGTTGGGGTGGTAATGGAGGACAGGGAGGTAGTGGTGGTGGTGGTAGACAAGGTGTGTTGGGGGGGGGGGGCGATGATGGGAGCAACCCAACACCGGGGCCGCCGCCTCCGGCACCGCAGTGACCATAAGCCGCAGGTTGCCGCGCCCCATGCTGGGGGTCCTCGCAGGTCTAGATGGCCTGAATGCCTTTTTGAGAAGCATGTCGTCCCTTGCTGTATGGAACTGAATACTTCCAAAACTTACTCTCAGCAGTGAATGGAATAAATGAATAAAACAGCAGACATTGATAACTTGTGTCTGAAGAGAATGAAAGAAAAGCTAAGATTGAAGCAGTTAAAGCCCTTAACTGTTCTTTTCAGGAAGTCACTTGTAGAGGGAAAGTTTCAAGTGATTAGAAGTCTGCCAGTGTGATAACCAATATTCAAAAAAGGTGACAAGTTTCTGTCTGGTAATCATGTCTTAATTAGCATGTCGTCCGTATTTGGTAAACTTTCGGACACCATCTTTCAAGAAAATATCGTAAATTATCTAGAGGCTCAACAGATAAGAAAATATCACAGACGATACTAAACTGGGAAATAAGGTTACAGCAGAAATGTAAAGTATTCCGCTGCAACTGACAGACAGACCGATACACTGGGCTCACAGGTGGCAAATGCATGTTTGTTAATGTTAATAATAGCGACAGTGAAAACAAGAAGCTATAGTGTGAATTCTGAGCAGAGGGTAAATGAGTTACAAATTTAGGTGTAATGATCTATGTAACCTAAAGCCTGTTAAGCAGTGCGTCAAAGTAGTAGAAATGGTAAACATACTCTTGGCTTCATGGTTATGACATCCTCACTCTACAGTTCGCAGATGCCTGCTCCACCTTGAACATTACAACCCTTTTTGGTCACCTTAGTTGAAAAAAAAAAACAGAAACAAAATGGGGAGTTGAGCGTCGAGCAACCAAAATGATTCCACGTTGAGAAACTAATCCCGTGAAAACCGGTTTGACGACGTGAGTAAAAGTATTCAAAAACATTGCTTAACTGTGAGTTGATCCTTGGAATAGAATATACTGGAGGAGTTCAGAAGCTGAAAACATTTCTTATTTCATGTTGACACTGTAATGGCGTTAGTTGTCGTGTTATTCATGTCAGTAATCATATTCATATCGCTGGCTGGCTGTTTGTTGCTCCATTGTGTAATATTCTAACTTCCTGGTCACAAGCATCACGCCTCCCGCTGCAGATCTACTAGTGTAATCCGTCATTGTCAGCTGTTGTATGTGATGACACACACACTATACTCAGTAATGTGATCACGCTCACACCATACTGAGTAATGTGATGACACTTTTGCTACAGTGATGAAATGTGATTACATTGTTATACAATTGTAGTGTGTTGACGCTCATATTATACTGGCCTTCGCTCCTCTCATTTTTTGTGAGAAAGGAAATACCAAATATTTTTTTTGTATCACAAGGTTTGTGATTAAAAGTTTTGATTTTAGCTCTAAAAAAGGACCTTACCTACTTCACCAATATATACATATATATATTTATATATATATATATATATATATATATATATATATATATATATATATATATATATATATATATATATATATATATATATATATATATATATATATATATATTTTTTTTTTTTTTTTTTTTGGCTTTGTCGCTGCGCTGTCTCCCGCGTTTGCAAGGTAGCGCAAGGAAACAGACGAAAGAAATGGCCCAACCCACCCCCATACACATGTATATACATACGTCCACACACGCAAATATACATACCTACACAGCTTTCCATGGTTTACCCCAGACGCTTCACATGCCCCGATTCAATCCACTGACAGCACGTCAACCCTGGTATACCACATCGCTCCAATTCACTCTATTCCTTGCCCTCCTTTCACCCTCCTGCATGTTCAGGCCCCGATCACACAAAATCTTTTTCACTCCATCTTTCCACCTCCAATTTGGTCTCCCTCTTCTCGTTCCCTCCACCTCCGACACATATATCCTCTTGGTCAATCTTTCCTCACTCATTTTCTCCATGTGCTCAAACCATTTCAAAACACCCTCTTCTGCTCTCTCAACCACGCTCTTTTTATTTCCACACATCTCTCTTACCCTTACGTTACTTACTCGATCAAACCACCTCACACAACACATTGTCCTCAAACATCTCATTTCCAACACATCCATCCTCCTGCGCACAACTCTATCCATAGCCCACGCCTCGCAACCATACAACATTGTTGGAACCACTATTCCTTCAAACATACCCATTTTTGCTTTCCCAGATAATGTTCTCGACTTCCACACATTCTTCAAGGCTCCCAGAATTTTCGCCCCCTCCCCCACCCTATGATCCACTTCCGCTTCCATGGTTCCATCCGCTGCCAGATCCACTCCCAGATATCTAAAACACTTCACTTCCTCCAGTTTTTCTCCATTCAAATACATATATATATATATATATATATATATATATATATATATATATATATATATATATATATATATATATATCTTATTTTTTTTATTATGCTTTGTCGCTGTCTCCCGCGTTTATATATATATATATATATATATATATATATATATATATATATATGTATATATATATATATATATATATATATATATATATATATATATATATATATATATATATATATATATATATATATATATATATATATATATATATATATGTATACATATATATATATATATATATATATATATATATATATATATATATATATATATATATATATATATATATATATATGTATATATATATATATATATATATTATCATTTTGCTTTGTCGCTGTCTCCCGCATTTGCGAGGTAGCGCAAGGAAACAGAAGAAAGAAATGGCCCAACCCACCCCCATACACATGTATATACACACACGTCCACACACGCAAACCTACACACCCATACATCTCAATGTACACATATATATACACAAACAGACACATACAAATATACCCATGCACACAATTCACACTGCCTGCCTTTATTCATTCCCACCGCCACCTCGCCACACATGGAATACCATCCCCCTCCCCCTCATGTGTGCGAGGTAGCGCTAGGAAAAGATAACAGAGGCCCCATTCGTTCACACTCAGTCTCCAGCTGTCATGCAATAATGCCCGAAACCACAGCTCCCTTTCCACATCCAGGCCCCACACAACTTTCCATGGTTTACCCCAGACGCTTCACATGCCCTGATTCAATCCACTGACAGCACGTCAACCCCGGTATACCACATCGATCCAATTCACTCTATTCCTTGCCCGCCTTTCACCCTCCTGCATGTTCAGGCCCCGATCACTCAAAATCTTTTTCACTCCATCTTTCCACCTCCAATTTAGTCTCCCACTTCTCCTCGTTCCCTCCACCTCCGACACATATATCCTCTTGATCAATCTTTCCTCACTCATTCTCTCCATGTGCCCAAACCATTTCAAAACACCCTCTTCTGCTCTCTCAACCACGCTCTTTTTATTTCCACACATCTCTCTTACCACTACATTACTTACTCCATCAAACCACTTCACACCACACATTGTCCTCAAACATATCATTTCCAGCACATCCACCCTCCTGCGCACAACTCTATCCATAGTCCACGCCTCGCAACTATACAACATTGTTGGAACCACTATTCCTTCAAACATACCCATTTTTGCTTTCCGAGATAATGTTCTCGACTTCCACACATTCTTCAATGCTCCCAGGATTTTCGCCCCCTCCCCCACCCTATGATTCACTTCCGCTTCCATGGTTCCATCCGCTGCCAGATCCACTCCCAGATATCTAAAACACTTTACTTCCTCCAGTTTTTCTCCATTCAAACTTACCTCCCAATTGACTTGACCCTCAACCCTACTGTACCTAATAACCTTGCTCTTATTCACATTTACTCTTAACTTTCTTCTTTCACACACTTTACCAAACTCAGTCACCAGCTTCTGCAGTTTCTCACATGAATCAGCCACCAGCGCTGTATCATCAGCGAACAACAACTGACTCACTTCCCAAGCTCTCTCATCCACAACAGACTTCATACTTGCCCCTCTTTCCAAAACTCTTGCATTCACCTCCCTAACAACCCCATCCATAAACAAATTAAACAACCATGGAGACATCACACACCCCTGCCGCAAACCTACATTCACTTTCCTCTCTTCCTACACGTACACATGCCTTACATCCTCGATAAAAACTTTTCACTGCTTCTAAGAACTTGCCTCCCACACTATATATTCTTAATACCTTCCACAGAGCATCTCTATCAACTCTATCATATGCCTTCTCCAGATCTATAAATGCTACATACATATCCATTTGCTTTTCTAAGTATTTCTCACATACATTCTTCAAAGCAAACACCTGATCCACACATCCTCTACCACTTCTGAAACCACACTGCTTTTCCCCAATCTGATGCTCTGTACATGCCTTCAACCTCTCTATCAATACCCTCCCATATAATTTACCAGGAATACTCAACAAACTTATACCTCTGTAATTTGAGCACTCATTCTTATCCCCTTTGCCTTTGTACAATGGCACTATGCACGCATTCCGCCAATCCTCAGGCACCTCACCATGAGTCATACATACATTAAATAACCTTACTAACCAGTCAACAATACAGTCACCCCTTTTTTGATAAATTCCAGTGCAATACCATGCAAACCTGCTGCCTTGCCGGCTTTCATCTTCCGCAAAGCTTTTACTACCTCTTCTCTGTTTACCAAATAATTTTTCCTAACCCTCTCACTTTGCACACCACCTCGACCAAGACACCCTATATCTGCCACTCTATCATCAAAGACACACACACACACACTATATATATATATATATATATATATATATATATATATATATATATATATATATATATATATATATATTTTTTTTTTTTTTGCTTTGTCGTTGTCTCCCGCGTTTGCGAGGTAGCGCAAGGAAACAGACGAAAGAAATGGCCCAACCCACCCCCATACACATGTATATACATACGTCCACACACGCAAATATACATACCTACACAGCTTTCCATGGTTTACCCCAGACGCTTCACATGCCTTGATTCAATCCACTGCCAGCACGTCAACCCCGGTATACCACATCGCTCCAAATCACTCTATTCCTTGCCCTCCTTTCACCCTCCTGCATGTTCAGGCCCCGATCACACAAAATCTTTTTCACTCCATCTTTCCACCTCCAATTTGGTCTCCCTCTTCTCCTCGTTCCCTCAACCTCCGACACATATATTCTCTTGGTCAATCTTTCCTCACTCATTCTCTCCATGTGCCCGAACCATTTCAAAACACCCTCTTCTGCTCTCTCAACCACGCTCTTTTTATTTCCACACATCTCTCTTACCCTTACGTTACTTACTCGATCAAACCACCTCACACCACATATTGTCCTCAAACATCTCATTTCCAGCACATCCATCCTCCTGCGCACAACTCTATCCATAGTCCACGCCTCGCAACCATACAACATTGTTGGAACCACTATTCCTTCAAACATACCCATTTTTGCTTTCCGAGATAATGTTCTCGACTTCCACACATTCTTCAATGCTCGCAGGATTTTCGCCCCCTCCCCCACCCTATGATTCACTTCCGCTTCCATGGTTCCATCCGCTGCCAGATCCACTCCCAGATATCTAAAACACTTTACTTCCTCCAGTTTTTCTCCATTCAAACTTACCTCCCAATTGACTTGACCCTCAACCCTACTGTACCTAATAACCTTGCTCTTATTCACATTTACTCTTAACTTTCTTCTTTCACACACTTTACCAAACTCAGTCACCAGCTTCTGCAGTTTCTCACATGAATCAGCCACCAGCGCTGTATCATCAGCGAACAACTGACTCACTTCCCAAGCTCTCTCATCCACAACAGACTTCATACTTGCCCCTCTTTCCAAAACTCTTGCATTCACCTCCCTAACAACCCCATCCATAAACAAATTAAACAGCCATGGAGACATCACACACCCCTGCCGCAAACCTACATTCACTGAGAACCAATCACTTTCCTCTCTTCCTACACGTACACATGCCTTACATCCTCGATAAAAACTTTTCACTGCTTCTAACAACTTGCCTCCCACACTATATATTCTTAATACCTTCCACAGAGCATCTCTATCAACTCTATCATATGCCTTCTCCAGATCTATAAATGCTACATACAAATCCATTTGCTTTTCTAAGTATTTCTCACATACATTCTTCAAAGCAAACACCTGATCCACACATCCTCTACCACTTCTGAAACCACACTGCTCTTCCCCAATCTGATGCTCTGTACATGCCTTCACCCTCTCTATCAATACCCTCCCATATAATTTACCAGGAATACTCAACAAACTTATACCTCTGTAATTTGAGCACTCATTCCCAGATATCTAAAAACACTTCACTTCCTCCAGTTTTTCTCCATTCAAACTCACCTCCCAATTGACTTGATCCCTCAACCCTACTGTACCTAATATATATATATATATATATATATATATATATATATATATATATATATATATATATATATATATATATATATATATATATATATATATATATGTGTGTGTGTGTTAGAAACTGCAGAAGCTGGTGACTGAGTTTGGTAATGTGTGTGAAAGAAGAAAGTTAAGAGTAAATGTGAATAAGAGCAAGGTAATTAGGTACAGTAGGGTTGAGGGTCAAGTCAATTGGGAGGTAAGTTTGAATGGAGAAAAATTGGAGGAAGTAAAGTGTTTTAGATATCTGGGAGTGGATCTGGCAGCGGATGGAACCATGGAAGCGGAAGTGGATCATAGGGTGGGGGAGGGGGCGAAAATCCTGTGAGCCTTGAAGAATGTGTGGAAGTCGAGAACATTATCTCGGAAAGCAAAAATGGGTATGTTTGAAGGAATAGTGGTTCCAAAAATGTTGTATGGTTGCGAGTCGTGGGCTATGGATAGAGTTGTGCGCAGGAGGATGGATGTGCTGGAAATGAGATGTTTGAGGACAATGTGTGGTGTGAGGTGGTTTGATCGAGTAAGTAATGTAAGGGTAAGAGAGATGTGTGGAAATAAAAAGAGCGTGGTTGAGAGAGCAGAAGAGGGTGTTCTGAAATGGTTTGGGCACATGGAGAGAATGAGTGAGGAAAGATTGACCAAGAGGATATATGTGTCGGAGGTGGAGGGAACGAGGAGAAGTGGGAGACCAAATTGGAGGTGGAAAGATGGAGTGAAAAATATTTTGTGTGATCGGGGCCTGAACATGCAGGAGGGTGAAAGGAGGGCAAGGAATAGAGTGAATTGGATCGATGTGGTGTACCGGGGTTGACGTGCTGTCAGTGGATTGAATCAGGGCATGTGAAGCGTCTGGGGTAAACCATGGAAAGCTGTGTAGGTATGTATATTTGCGTGTGTGGACGTATGTATATACATGTGTATGGGGGTGGGTTGGGCCATTTCTTTCGTCTGTTTCCTTGCGCTACCTCGCAAACGCGGGAGACAGCGACAAAAAAAAAATATGTATATATATATATATATATATATCTTTTTTCTTTCAAACTATTCGCCATTTCCCGCATTAGCGAGGTAGCGTTAAGAACAGAGGACTGGGCCTTTGAGGGAATACCCTCACCTGGCCCAATTCTCTGCTCCTTCTTTTGGAAAATTAAAAAAAAACCGAGAGGGGAGGATTTCCAGCCCCCCGCTCCCTCCCCTTTTAGTCGCCTTCTACGACACGCAGGGAATACGTGGGAAGTACTCTTAATCCCCTATCCCCATATATATATATATATATATATATATATATATATATATATATATATATATATATATATATATATATATATATATATATAGTTGTAAGGTTCAGTAAGAATAATACGACAAATGTGCCTCAATCTGCCTACTTACTTAGGGTACTACTTCCATATTTTGTGTTTGCCCTTCACATAACCTTTCCTCTTGTAAGAGCTGGTAAGGAATGTAAATTCCTGCTGAGTTCTAATTCATTTTTACTATCTTTTTCTGTTATTTCTTTATCTTTCCCGAAATGGCCTTGATCAGGGCATGTTATTTGCTCATGCCGTGTTCATCACTGTAAAAGAAAAAGAAAGCCGTCTACCTCTCCCCTGACGGGACCAGTGCAAATCGAAAAGTCGTCTCTGCCGGCCTTGCGTGGGCCGAGGCTAGCGACAACGGATTGACCAGACGTCCTTCCTCGGGCGTGCGGAGGCGCCTCGTAACCAGAAGACGGAGTCATCCGGGCCATTTTCAGGTAACAAAGTGATTTCCTCTCATGGCCCATGCAATAATTGCGTTTTTCGTCTTTGTTGCGATTTTACACTACTCTTAGAATCATCATGTGGTACATTTCTTGTAAAAGGAGAGGACATTATCGGCTGGGTTGTAGATGTAGTTAGGTTTGTAAAGCCCCTCCCTTCCCTCAAGACGGATGATAAAACAAAGCTGCGATTCTGAAAAAAAATTACAGATTTTACGTCTTTTATATGAATTTTTCTTTGGTTGTTATTCACTGATGGTGTGCACAGTGTGTAACATTTCCATTGCATTCAGTACTGTAACTGTGTCTGCTTCTACTGTCATAGTTTGGTGCCCGTTATTACTGCATATCTGTAAGCTTTTCACATTTTAATCTTTTCGCACATACCAAAGGGTCATTTGAACCAAAACTTTTTCTTCAGAAAGGATCAGTGGATAGTTCTGAATCATGTTGCATCATTTCGTCCGAATCCAACATCTAATTTGGCCGCCACGGGGTAGAATGGTCTCTGACTGGCTGAAAGGTCAAATATCTTATTGTCGCAAACCACAGAGCAGATTAAATCCAAAATTATACTGAAGTGATTGATGATGAATAGTGCTCTATCGGGTTTCCTCATTTCGTGCCGATCTGACATCCAATATGGCCAGGTGAGCCAAGCAAGGGGTTCGTCTGAGCCTCTGGCATAAGTTTCCAAATTAAAAGTCCATGGAACGGATGAGGAGTTAAGACTGCCCGCTCGTAAGCCGTAGTGAACATCGTTCTCGGTAGCCCGTGCCCGGAGCTTGACTTAGATCTCTTCAGGATACCTCAAGCCGGTATTGGCACGTCTGTGAGACCAAATGATGTTTCTCTAATTGTGATAACCGAGATGAGAATGCTAGAAATTATAGTGATGTGGATACGCTTGTTGCGCATAATGATAGTAATGAGAAGACTGTTTCAGTGCGTTCATTGCACCACCGCACGCGATGGCTGCAGACACTGCGCCTCAGCACGCAAAGGGTGCACGCACTGCGCATCAGTACGCAGTTGGAGTACTCACTACGCCACACGCAAAGTGTATACTAGCTGTGCTACTCTGCGCAGTAGGCATCCTCACTACACCTCTTCACAGAGTTGGTTCACTCGCTGTGCCTTATCATGCAGTAGGACTGCTCACCGCCTATATGAACGCAACAAGTATATCAACTGCCTTAAGGGCGTCCTCACTCTACCCTAGCATGTAAAAAGGGTGCCCACTGTACCCCAGCACAAAATAAAGGTGTATACAGCAAAGATGCCCTTTGTACCCCACCATACAAAGTGCCCGCTGCACACCAGTACGCAACAAGGGTGCCTACTGCACCTTAGTACGAAACATGGGTGCCCACTGTACCCCAGCATACAACGAGTGCCCGCTGTACCCTAGCATAAAACAAGGGTGCCCACTGTACCTCAGGACACAACAAGAGTGCCCACTATATCCCAGGACACAACAAGAGTGCCCACTGTACCCCAGGGCACAACAAGAGTGCCCACTGTACCCCAGGACACAACAAGAGTGCCCACTGTACCCCAGGACACAACAAGAGTGCCCACTGTACCCCAGGGCACAACAAGAGTGCCCACTGTACCCCAGGACACAACAAGAGTGCCCACTGTACCCCAGGGCACAACAAGAGTGCCCACTGTACCCTGTACCCCAGGACACAACAAGAGTGCCCACTGTACCCTGTACCCCAGCACACAACAAGAGTGCCCACTGTACCTCAGGACACAACAAGAGTGCCTACTGTACCCCAGGACACAACAAGAGTGCCCACTATACCCCACGGCACAACAAGAGTGCCCACTGTACCCTGTACCCCAGGACACAACAAGAGTGCCCACTATACCCCAGGACACAACAAGAGTGCCCACTGTACCCTGTACCCCAGGACACAACAAGAGTGCCCACTGTACCTCAGGACACAACAAGAGTGCCCACTGTACCTCAGGACACAACAAGAGTGCCCACTGTACCCTGTACCCCAGGACACAATAAGAGTGCCCACTGTACCTCAGGACACAACAAGAGTGCCTACTGTACCCCAGGACACAACAAGAGTGCCCACTGTACCCCAGGGCACAACAAGAGTGCCCACTGTACCCCAGGACACAACAAGAGTGCCCACTGTACCCCAGGACACAACAAGAGTGCCCACTATACCCCAGGGCACAACAAGAGTGCCCACTGTACCCTGTACCCCAGGACACAACAAGAGTGCCCACTGTACCTCAGGACACAACAAGAGTGCCTACTGTACCCCAGGACACAACAAGAGTGCCCACTGTACCCCAGGGCACAACAAGAGTGCCCACTGTACCCTGTACCCCAGGACACAACAAGAGTGCCCACTATACCCCAGGACACAACAAGAGTGCCCACTGTACCTCAGGACACAACAAGAGTGCCCACTGTACCCTGTACCCCAGGACACAACAAGAGTGCCCACTATACCCCAGGACACAACAAGAGTGCCCACTGTACCCCAGGACACAACAAGAGTGCCCACTATACCCCAGGACACAACAAGAGTGCCCACTGTACCCCAGGACACAACAAGAGTGCCCACTATACCCCAGGACACAACAAGAGTGCCCACTGTACCCCAGGACACAACAAGAGTGCCTACTGTACCCCAGGACACAACAAGAGTGCCCACTGTAACCCAGGACACAACAACTATGCCCACTATACCCCAGGACACAACAAGAGTGCCCACTATACCCCAGGACACAACAAGAGTGCCCACTATACCCCAGGACACAAGAGTGCCCACTATACCCCAGGACACAACAAGAGTGCCCACTGTACCCCAGGACACAACAAGAGTGCCCACTATACCCCAGGACACAACAAGAGTGCCCACTGTACCCTGTACCCCAGGACACAACAAGAGTGCCCACTGTACCCTGTACCCCAGGACACAACAAGGGTGCCCACTGTACCTCAGGACACAACAAGAGTGCCCACTGTACCCTGTACCCCAGG
>NC_092226.1:55523531-55556031 GCF_036320965.1 Panulirus ornatus
GTGTGGTGGCCATTTAAAGCATGTATTATATGGTGGAACACACGAGTGACAGTGGTTGTACTGTTACCTTGGTGGCCTCACTCACGCTAGAAACTGTAATTCAGTGTCAGATTCTATCTTGTGCAACCGCGTTCCTCGTCCTGTAAACATTATCAAACGTCTTGTCAAACATGTCTTTGACACTTGGTCTTTGATTTTTCCAAAAACATAGATTTCTTAATTAGCTTTGCAATATATATATATACATATATATATATATATATATATATATATATATATATATATATATATATATATATATATATATATATATATATATATATATATATATATTCCTTTTCCTTTCATACTATTCGCCATTTCCCGCATTAGCGAGGTAGCGTTGAGAACAGAGGACTGGGCCTTTGAGGGAATATCCTCACCTGGCCCCCTTCTCTGTTCCTCTTTTGGAAAATTAAAAAAAAAAGCGAGAGGGGAGGATTTCCAGCCACCCGCTCCCTCCCCTTTTAGTCGCCTTCTACGACATGCAGGGAATACGTGGGAAGTATTCTTTCTCCCCTATCCCCAGGGATATATATATATATATATATATATATATATATATATATATATATATATATATATATATATATATATATATTTGTCCATTACCTCCTAGTATCAATCCGAAGCGCTAACAAATAAAATGATACATTGGTCAAGTCAAATATTGCATCTGTAACTTTTGCATTGGAACAATTGTTAAGCCAGAGAGGCTGGGTTGTGATGTCTAGTCCAGATGCATGGCATCGGTGTACCTTGGTATGTACTCCTAGACAAGCCGATGTACCTTGGTATGTTCTCCTAGACAGGTTGATATACCTTTATTATTCTTCTGAGCGAGTATAACGATCAACTCATTTTGATTATTTTCATCTAATTCCATCAGCTTCAGTATTGTTCTCTTATTACTTTCATCTATTTGATTTTTGTACGATCTCAATTTCTATCGTATGGCTTCTGCTGTTATGAGACAATGCATTTTCTTTGTAATGTGTCAGAATGAAGAAACAGCTGAAATACTGTAGTTTACAGACTTCCTATGCAAGGACGGAATCAAGATAAAAGATTACTTTAAGGGAAGATAGGAGGAAATCTTAGCCATTAAGATTTGCTGCGCCTGGAGTGGCTCTTGAGGTGGTGGCTGGGCCCGCCAGCTGCTGCCCTGCTTCAGGCGGAACTATCAACCTCAGGATTACGTCATCCCCAGAAGGAAGATGCAACTCTCTAATGAGCTTCGACCTCAGCCAGCCATCATAATTCCTTCCTACGTTGCCAGAGGTTAGCAAGTTTAACTCATTTGACAAATGTGTGAACCACTCTCAGCCTGGTTTGTGGGTGCGCCGCCTTAGGGAGCTGTTTGCTCGAAGATGCACCACCGCTTCTCTGTAATTACCTGCTGTCATTACCCACTGCTCCTCATTGCAACGCCCTTCTATCATGCCATTATTATCTGTCAGCGTGTTTAGCGAAGCAAACTTTGCATTTCCTGCCAGATACTGAGAGAGGCTAGTGTGAGCCCGTCAGACGACATCCGTCAGCCTGTGAGTTATCCGTTGTGGGTCACAATGACGAGTCCTGGAGGCGTGTCGGGGGACGTCGACGCCCCTCATGCTTGTCGGTAGTAAGGCTAAGCACTCACCTCACAGTTCCCTCCAAACATCTCTGTCTGCCTTACTGCCTCCTCCTCTCTCTCTCTCTCTCTCTCTCTCTCTCTCTCTCTCTCTCTCTCTCTCTCTCTCTCTCTCTCTCTCTCTCTCTCTCTCCCCATGCTCTCCAGTCCCAGCACCACCCACTGCCAGCCTCACGTCTCCTGTCTCCACAGTGACAGGGTTGGACGAGTTCCTCCCTGCCCCTACCACGCTGCCATATAGAGTAACCAGGACACGGATCATATTCCTTCCCAGTGTTAGGTCCATTTTCAGGCCAGATACTCCGAAGGGCGGACCACCCTGGATGCCATCACCTGGACGCCCATGGTGCCCCTGAGGGAACTGTTTGGGGAGAGGGGGTAGGTAGGGCTGGTGGAGAAGGGAACATTACACCCCCTGTGTTCCTCGCCAGTACAAAACGTACGCAACTGAGGCATCGTAACTGGTGTACTTTGTATAAAGAAGATCCATAATCAATATGGAAATGTGTGAGCGTGATAGCAATGTGGCCTGTGGGGGTCGTAGGGCAGTGGTTTGGTGGCGGGGCGGGGCGTGTGGTGGTGGTGGTGTGTGTGTGACGGATGCCATACGTTACCTGTAATAGCAGGAGCCCTCTAGGTCATGATGCTCTTACTGCAGTACACGGCCTGATGAATGTTTCACACGTCCTGCTATTATGGCCCTTATGTTCCTCTGTCAGTGGGCCTCGTATTGCCTAACACAGGTATGAAGTAGAAAGAGTTTGTACAAGCTGTCTTTACGTAGTGAATATCTACGTACGTTATTATTGGCATGTTGCCTCCGTACAACACCGTGCACCAGTACCTTGGCTTCCTGTACTGGTTGTTTCAAGGTCTGGCTACTGACGCACATTCCTTATTGTAAGAAGCTTCCATTCAAACATTTGATTTCCACCAATGCCACATCTCAAAAGGTATCCTTTGTATTCTATGCTTTCTTGAGAGTTAGGAACATTCACTTATTAATTTCTGAAGGATGAAGCGATTTCTTCTTCCTTATTGGCACGTCGTCTTGTATCAAATTCTCGTCCACTACAGCCAAGATCTGGCGACGCTGTTTTGTCTCGAGGAACCCGACTCGGGCAACATGTCTACTGTTTCGTAGCTGATGGAAGAAAATCTCCACGCGGTTGACGTGAAGGCTGTTGACGTGTCGTTGAAATGACGGTCATGTCTATATTTCCCGTGGCCAGTCACCGTGTCGAGGAATGATTTGATCATTTTACATTTGTTGATTGTGGGATTCGATCCGGGTTATAGTAGACATCAGTTGTAACGCTGGGTCTGTGTTCACCCGTCCGTCATGCCTGGTCCACCGAGGTGATCTAGTTACGAAATGATATCCACGAGTCAGAAATAACAAAGGTGCAGTCTGTAGATGTGTTGAGCCAGCCCCGAGGAGTCCCACCTTTAGCTCCCCCCTCCCCCTCTCACTTCTACACACACAAGGAGGAGAAATGTACCGTAGCAATTATTCGGCAGTAGACCCACGTTTGCCCATCCTTGGCAAAGGAGGTCACCTGTTAATATCTTCCTTTGGATGATGCCCTGTGCCTGGTAGTCATCTTAATTAAAGCCGTCTCTCTCTCTCTCTCTCTCTCTCTCTCTCTCTCTCTCTCTCTCTCTCTCTCTCTCTCTCTCTCTCTCTCTCTCTCTCTCTCCTCTCTCTCTCTCTCTCTCTCTCTCTCTCTCTCTCTCTCTCTCTCTCTCCGTTCCCCCTTCTCTCCCTCCTCCTTACCCTCACGGCAGGTCTGCCCCCGACTGGTCCTAGCAACAGCTCCGGTGTTTGAGGCGGTGCTGTCGGCTAGCCGTCCTGCGGTCGAGGAACTCGAATTTAATCGAAAGTCAGTCGAGCAAAAACGTTGCCAGAAGGTTACTAGGGGGCTCGACCAGAACTTTGAGTTTGTCCTACTTGAAGCTGTGTCAACCAATCACATCATGACTGGACTAAGCCTCCGAGTTCTTATTGGAAGTCTTCGGTGTCATAGTACTGCAACGGACTTCGCCAAGATTGGGATCACATGATACTGCCATGAAAGGAGTTATTGCTAATTAATTCTTGACTTGCCATGGAGACATGATTATTTTCCACCCTTTCCCTTTATTTTCTTCTGTTGCTGCGTTACAAGGTTTTACTACCTTCCGACATTGTCCTATAATGGTATTGCTAGCAAGCCCATTGTGCTGATCTTGCTTCGTTAGGAAATTTAAACTGTGAAAATTAGGATGAGAGAGAGAGAGAGAGAGAGAGAGAGAGAGAGAGAGAGAGAGAGAGAGAGAGAGAGAGAGAGAGAGAGAGGAGAGAGAGAGAGAGAGAGAGAGAGAGAGAGAGAGAGAGAGAGAGAGAGAGAGAGAGTGTGTGTATGATGATTGCTAATTGCTCACACTGAAAGGAAGTATTAAGAACAAACTGGTTGCTTGCTGGTGTGTTCCTGTGCATATGTATGCGTACATATGTGTGTTTGAGAGCGGACATGTACCTTAAGGCATTTGTTTCTACCACACACAATTAAACACACACACATACACACACGCAAACATACACGTATTGTATCCTGTGGATTCAGTGTCATCAGTAAACACAAAAGAATTTAATGCTGCTGTGTCGCCCCTTATTTTTGTTGGGCAAACATTGTGTGTCTGCGGCAGGTGTCAAGGCCAGGCTGAGTCCAAACATCTCTTTGTTTTAGTGTTTCTTTTTTGTATGCATTCTTCATGGTGGTTTCTCAAACATTACAGAATGCGATATGGTGCTCGCTTAGGGGGCGTATGTTCTATGAGTACAGCCACTGTTGCAGATTAGGACCAGTTTGTTTTTTCATAAGTGGAATACGGTGGATTAAAGGTGCATTTTAAAGCTCCCCATCCCTTAGGTTTAGTTAAGATATATGTTTAGAAATGTGAAAGTGTATAGCCAGCCTCGCTGTTGAATGCCATGTGATCCAAAAGTATCAGGTGGTTGGGTTGTCGCTCCCTGCCTGAGTCTGTGAATGACTTGTTGCTCAAGAGTTGTCAATAGTCACCCAGCTGCTGACGCTGGGGCGATATCTCCCATCCGTGTCATAACATAGTCTTTGCTATCGATAGCTTTGTTGCTTCTTAAAAGATATAAAAGCCTCGGTAGCTACTTTACCACTTTTGCCATTAATGGTGACAGCTGGAGGTAAGATTCGTGTTTGAATGAGCATTTGCACAGTGGGAGGGAGGATGTTTGGGTCTGCGTGCTGGGGCGACCTGCTCCCGTTGAGGTCGCTCCCACATCCCTATATGGTGCCTCCCAGAAGGTGAAAGTGACATCTGGCAATATTCACCACACGCCCCATTATACCATCGTCATGGTCGTTAGTAGTATCATTATCAGAATTTGCTGTTGACATACTGGTGCCTTTGGGCGAGAATTATCTAACTGATGAATCATACATACGCTCATGCTTGTATGTTTATGCTAAGAATGCGAATGACGAAGATGAGAGAGAAACAAAAATTCAAGCAAGCCTGACCCGGTCCGAAATGCAGGTTATCCGAGTACCAGAGAGACAGGTAGGGTGGTGTTGGAGGTGTAGGGTACCGGACTGTTAGAGTGCAGATTACTGGTGCGTCCGAGGTGAAGTTACCACAATGTCAGAGGTTGAGTTACCGGAGTGTCGAAGGTAAAGGTAACTAGAGTGTCAGGGGTGCGGGTTCATGGAGTTTAGGGGTACATATGTTAGGGGCGTTGCATGTGCGGGGTAATAAGAGTCCTAGAGGCACAGGTTAATAGCATCTTGGAAATGCTTGTAGCTGTGTCTCAGAGATGTATGTTACCGGCATGTTGGAGGTTCAGGTTAAAATGGAGTATTGAAGGTGGCGGTTACCGGAATGTCGGAGGTCCGGGTTGATGGGATGTTGAAAGTGCAGGTAAATAGAGCGTTTAAGATTTAGATTAATTGATCAATAAAGGTACAGTTTTGTGTAGCAATGAGGGTGATGGTTGGTGGAACATAGGAAGCGCAAGTTACAGAAGTTAAGGAGCCCCTCTGGCGTGAGGGGCTCCTAGGCCGTGGTCGGATGGGGAAGGGGAAGGGCTGTGCACAGATTGGGCTAAGCCACGTTCCTGTCATTCCCAGCCTACTACTCCCGCTAATCACAACGTACTTTAGACAGTTTAATGATGTAGCTCTCGATAATTACACATTGTCACAAGTCCTTAAACTTGGAGGTAGATGCGTCATTAACAAGCCTTTACCTATACCAGGACGGATTATCGAGGAATTACCAGGAGAACGAGCAAGAAGTATCCTCTGTGTCTTCATTAACGACCAACGCTTTATTTTCCCGTAATTGGACAGTCGAGCCGTGGAGGTGTCCCGCCCCGCCCCCAGTGACTCGTCAGCACCTTTCACCGCCACGGACCTTGCGCAAGGTCGACCTCTCAGACGAACAAGACTGCTGAAAAGTTTCGACCTGGCTCCATCTACCGTATCCAAAGGATGACGAGAATCTCATGAATCAGTTTTGTAACATGTAATATTAGCCCACTGGGGTTTGTGACCCCTGTAGTCCTTTTGCGCTACCGCTCACAGGATGAGCATGGGATTCACAACAAGTCTGTCGGGGTTACCGGTACAAATCAGTCAGAATATTTTGCCGCTGTCGCTGTCATCACCACCGCTGCCGCCATCCAAGTCACTGCTGCGTTCCCCTAGCTCTGTCATCCCTGTATCTGTTGCCGCTGCTGTCGCGACTGCCGCCTTGGCCACTGCTGCCAACCCCGCCATGCTAATCCCCACCTCAACAACGTTGCCGCCGCACCAGCCGCTCCGGCCGTCGGCCTCAACGCTGCTCTGGCCGCTGATCCCGCCACCCTTACCTTTCCAGACGCAATCATCATCGCTGCCGCTGCCGCCGTTTCCACCTCCCCAGTCCTCACTACCGCTGCTGCTCATGCCTCAGGTATCTCTGTTGTCATTGTCACGGCCGCCGCTACTGCCCCAGCACCTGCTGCTAACACCTCCAGCTACCCATTTCCATCACTGACGTCTTCATCTCCCCAGACACCGCCCTTAACGCCTCAGCCGCCACATGTACCCCCATTGCCTCGTTCTTCACCTCCTATATTGCCGCCCTTTCCTACCCAGCTGCCATCACACCTCCCTTGCCGCTACTCCCACCTCCCCTGCAGCTGCCTCGAACGCCGTAATTATCAACGTTACTAGCAGGTTGAGATAGGGAGATGGTCATTATTCCTTTGTTTCTTCCATATGTATGGCCTATCTGGTGTCGCCTTTCTTGGATTCCTGGTTTGTAAAGCAAGAGGTTATCTATTAGGCTTAGGTTGTGAAAGTATAATTGTTTTTGTTGAATGAATAATGAACGAGTTTATTATACGCGTGTATGTATTATATCTATGGAAAAATGTAAGATTCGAGAGGAAACAATGCGGGGTGTATGGCTCGCGGCTGGCGTGTTTGTGTGAGTATCACTTGCATTAGCCTCTCACCTTCGTTTGCATTACACCGAATATTATCTATTGGAGATTTTGAGCGTTTATGTTTACATTTATGAAACACTGAATATCTATGTTTTTACATAACCTTCCTTTGACAACATCCTATTCAACGGTAGCTTCTACAGCGCTCAGGAAGCGTGTCACGTCTACTGGGAGGTACCACAGGTATAAAAGTGTGGTGATTTTGTATGCTTGTCCTTGTGAAGTGAAAACAGGACGAATGGTGAGCAGATGGATGTCGTATGTTGGTTATGGAGAGTCTTTGTGATATGCTGAGTCGATGGTTACAATATTAGAAATGGATGGTGTCCGGAGCGCACATGAAATAGTGTAACTCGTTCGTTTCTGGGAAGTGTAAGTTTAGGAGAGTGCATGTCTGGTGGAGTGGAGTTTAAGACTGGGTTGGGGAGAGCTGGAATCTATTGCTTGACGGATGTGAATACAGGAATCTATGTATACATAAGTATGAGAGTTTGGGTGAGAGAGTATCATTAGATTATGGGGAAATAAAAAGATGTTTTAGAAGGTAAATAAAGTGCGTAAGACAAGACAACAAATAGGAACATCATTTAAGGGGGCTAATGGAGAGGTGATAACAAGTAGTGGTGATGTGAAAAGGAGATAGAGTGAGTATTTTGAAGGTTTGTTGAATGTGTTAGATGATAGAGTGGCTGATATTGGGTGTTTTGGTCGAGGTGGTGTGCAAAGTGAGACGGGTTAGGGAAAATGATTTGGTAAACAGAGAAGAGGTTCTAAAAGCTTTGCAGAAGATGAAAGCTGGACAGGCAGAAGGTTTGGATAGTATTGCAGTGGAATTTATCAAAAAAAGTGATGACTGTGTCGTTGACTGGTTGGTAAGGTTATTTAATGTATGTATGACTCATGGTGAGGTGCCTGAGGATTGGGAAAATGCATGCATAGTGCCATTATACAAAGGCAACGGGGATAAAGGTGAGTGCTCAAATTACAGAGGTATAAGTTTGTTGAGAATTCCCTGGGAAATTATATCGGAGGGTATTGACTGAGAGGGTGAAGGCATGTACAGAGCATCAGATTGGGGAAGAGCAGTGTGATTTCAAAATTGGTAAAGGATGTGTGGATCAGGTGTTTGCTTTGAAGAATGTATGTGACAAATACTTAGAAAAGCAAATGGATTTGTATGTAGCATTTATGGATCTGGAGAAGGCATATGATAGAGGAGATAGAGATGCTCTGTGGAAGGTATTAATAATGTATGGTGTGGGAGGCAAGTTGTTAGAAGCATGAAAAGTTTTTATCGAGGATGTAAGGCATGTGTGCAAGTAGGAAGAGAGGAAAGTGATTGGTTCTCAGTGAATGTCGGTTTGCGGTAGGGGTGCATGATGTCTCCATGGTTGTTTAAGTTGTTTATGGTTGGGTTGTTAGGGGGGTGAATGTAAGAATTTTGGAAAGAGGGGCAAGTATGCAGTCTGTTGCGGATGAGAAAAATTAGGAGGTGAGTCAGTTGTTGTTCACTGACGATAGAGCGGTTGAGAAGCTGCAGAAGCTAGTGACTGAGTTTGGTAAAGTGTGTGAAAAAGAATGCTGAGAGTAAATGTGAATTAGAGCAAGGTTATTAGGTACAGTAGGGTAGAGGGACAAGTCAACTGGGAGGTAAGTTTGAATGTAGAAAAACTGGAGGAAGTTAAGTGTTTTAGATATCTTGAAGTGGATTTGGCAGCGGATGGAACCATGGAAGCGGAAGTGAGTCACAGGGTGGGGGATGGGGCGAAAGTTCTGGGAGAGTTGAAAAATGCGTGGAAGGCGAGAACATTATCTCGGAAAGTAAAAATGGGTATGTTTGAAGGAATAGTGGTTCCAGCCATTTTGTATGGTTGCGAGGCGTGGGCTATATATAAAGTACGAAGGAGGGTGGATGTCTTGGAAATGAGATGTTTGAGGACAATACTTGGTGCGAGGTGGTTTGATCGAGTAACTAATGAAAGGGTAAGAGAGATGTGTGGTAATAGAACGAGTGTGGTTGAGAGAGCAGAAGAGGGTGTTTTGAAATGGTTTGGTCACATGGAGAGAAATGAGTGAGGAAAGATTGACCAAGGGGATATATGTGTCAGAGGTGGAGGGAACAAGAAGTGGGATGCCAAAGTGGAGGTGGAAACATGGAGAGAAAAATATTTTGAGTGATCGGGGCCTGAACATGCAGGAAGGTGAAAGGTGTGCAAGGATAGAGTGAATTGGAGCGATGTGGTATACCGGGGTGGACGTGCTGTCAATGGCTTGAATCAGGGCATGTGAAGCGTCTGGGGTAAACCATGGAAAATTTTGTGGCGCCTGGATGTGGAAAGGGATCTGTGGTTTTGGTGCATTATAAATGACAGTTAGAGACTGACTGTGAACGAATGTGGCCTTTGTTGTCTTTTCCTTACACTACCTAGCGCACATGCGGGGGGAGGGGGTTGTCTTTTCATGTGTGGCGGGGTGGCGACGGGAATGAATAAAGGCAGCAAGTATAAATCATGTACATGTCTATATATATTCATATGTCTGTGTATGTATATATATGTATACGTTGAAATGTGTAGGTATGTATTTGTGCGTGTCTGGACGTGTATGCATACACATGTGTATGTGGGTGGGTTGGACCATTCCTTCGCCTGTTTCCTTGCGCTATCTCGGTAACTTGGGAGACAGAAACAAAGCATAATATATAAATAAATGATATATATATATATATATATATATATATATATATATATATATATATATATATATATATATATATATATATATATATATATATATATATATATATATATATATATATATTTTTTTTTTTTTTTTTTTGCTTTGTCGCTGTCTCCCGCGTTTGCGAGGTAGCGCAAGGAAACAGACGAAAGAAATGGCCCAACCCACCACCATACACATGTAAATACATACGTCCACACACGCAAATATACATACCTACACAGCTTTCCATGGTTTACCCCAGACGCTTCACATGTTCCGATTCAATCCACTGACAGCACGTCAACCCCGGTATACCACATCGCTCCAATTCACTCTATTCCTTGCCCTCCTTTCACCCTCCTGCATGTTCAGGCCCCGATCACACAAAATCGTTTTCACTCCATCTTTCCATCTCCAATTTGGTCTCCCTCTTCTCCTCGTTCCCTCCACCTCCGACACATATATCCTCTTGGTCAATCTTTCCTCACTCATTCTCTCCATGTGCCCAAACCATTTCAAAACACCCTCTTCTGCTCTCTCAACCACGCTCTTTTTATTTCCACACATCTCTCTTACCCTTACGTTACTTACTCGATCAAACCACCTCACACCACACATTGTCCTCAAACATCTCATTTCCAGCACATCCATCCTTCTGCGCACAACTCTATCCATAGCCCACGCCTCGCAACCATACAACATTGTTGGAACCACTATTCCTTCAAACATACCCATTTTTGCTTTCCGAGATAATGTTCTCGACTTCCACACATTCTTCAAGGCTCCCAGAATTTTCGCCCCCTCCCCCACCCTATGATCCACTTCCGCTTCCATGGTTCCGTCCGCTGCCAGATCCACTCCCAGATATCTAAAACACTTTACTTCCTCCAGTTTTTCTCCATTCAAACTCACCTCCCAATTGACTTGACCCTCAACCCTACTGTACCTAATAACTTTGCTCTTATTCATATTTACTCTTAACTTTCTTCTTTCACACACTTTACCAAACTCAGTCACCATCTTCTGCAGTTTCTCACATGAATCAGCCACCAGCGCTGTATCATCAGCGAACAACAACTGACTCACTTCCCAAGCTCTCTCATCCACAACAGACTTCATACTTGCCCCTCTTTCCAAAACTCTTGCATTCACCTCCCTAACAAACCCATCCATAAACAAATCAAACAACCATGGAGACATCACACACCCCTGCCGCAAACCTACATTCACTGAGAACCAATCACTTTCCTCTCTTCCTACACGTACACATGCCTTACATCCTCGATAAAAACTTTTCACTGCTTCTAACAACTTGCCTCCCACACCATATATTCTTAATACCTTCCACAGAGCATCTCTATCAACTCTATCATATGCCTTCTCCAGATCCATAAATGCTACATACAAATCCATTTGCTTTTCTAAGTATTTCTCACATACATTCTTCAAAGCAAACACATGATCCACACATCCTCTACCACTTCTGAAACCACACTGCTCTTCCCCAATCTGATGCTCTGTACATGCCTTCACCCTCTCAATCAATACCCTCCCATATAATTTACCAGGAATACTCAACAAACTTATACCTCTGTAATTTGAGCACTCACTCTTATCCCCTTTGCCTTTGTACAATGGCACTATGCACGCATTCCGCCAATCCTCAGGCACCTCACCGTGAGTCATACATACATTAAATAACCTTACCAACCAATCAACAATACAGTCACCCCCTTTTTTAATAAATTCCACTGCAATACCATCCAAACCTGCTGCCTTGCCGGCTTTCATCTTCCGCAAAGCTTTTACTACCTCTTCTCTGTTTACCAAATCATTTTCCCTAACCCTCTCACGTTGCACACCACCTCGACCAAAACACCCTATATCTGCCACTCTATCATCAAACACATTCAACAAACCTTCAAAATACTCACTCCATCTCCTTCTCACATCACCACTACTTGTTATCACCTCCCCATTTGCGCCCTTCACTGAAGTTCCCATTTGCTCCCTTGTCTTACGCACTTTATTTACCTCCTTCCAGAACATCTTTTTATTCTCCCTAAAATTTAATGATACTCTCTCACCCCAACTCTCATTTGCCCTTTTTTTCACCTCTTGCACCTTTCTCTTGACCTCCTGTCTCTTTCTTTTATACATCTCCCACTCAACTGCATTTTTTCCCTGCAAAAGCCGTCCAAATGCCTCTCTCTTCTCTTTCACTAATACTCTTACTTCTTCATCCCACCACTCACTACCCTTTCTAATCAACCCACCTCCCACTCTTCTCATGCCACAAGCATCTTTTGCGCAATCCATCACTGATTCCCTAAATACATCCCATATATATATATATATATATATATATATATATATATATATATATATATATATATATATATATATATATATATATATATATATATATATATATATATATATATGTATATATATATATATATATATATATATATATATATATATATATATATATATATATATATATGTATATTTTTTTTATCATTATCTTCTGGAGGCGAAGGTGAAGATTTGCAGAGGTTTTCAGAAAAGAAGAGAGAATGTTGGGGTGAAGAGAGTGATGAGAGTAAATGAGCTTGGAAGGGAAACTTGTGTGAGGAAGCACCAGGAGAGACTGAGTGCAGAGTGGAAAAATGTGAGAGCAAAGGACGTAAGGGGCGTGGGGGGGGAATGTGACGTATCTAGGGAAGCAGTGATGGCTTGCGCAACAGCTGCTTTGGCATGAGAAGCGTGGAAGGTAGGCAGATTAGAAAGGGTAGTGAGTGGTGGGATGAAAAAGTAAGATTACTAGTGAAAGAAAAGAGAGAGGCTTTTGGATATTTTTTGCAGGGAAATAGTACGAATGACTGGGAGATGTATAAATGAAAGAGGCAGGAGGTCAAGAGAAATGTGCAAGAAATGAAAAAGAGGGCAAATGAGAGGTGGGATGAGAGAGTATTATTAAGTTTCAGGGAGAATAAAAATATGTTTTGGAAGGAGGTAAAGTTTTTAAGACAAGAGAACAAATGGGAACATAGGTAAAGGGGGCTAATGGGGGGGTAAAAACAAGTAGTGGTGATGTGAGAAGATGGAGTGAGTATTTTGAAGGTTTGTTGAATGTGTTAGAGAATAGAGTGGCAAATATAGGGTGTTTTGGTCGAGGTGGTGTGCGAAATTAGAGGGTCAGGGAGAATGATCTGGTAAACAGCGAAGAGGTAGTGAAAGCTTTGCGTAAGATGAAAGCCGGCAAGGCGGCGGGTTTGGACGGTATTGCAATGAAATTTATTAAAAAAGGGGGTGACTGTGTTGTTGACTGATTGGTGAGGATATTCAGTGTATGTATGTCTCATGATGAAGTGCCTGAGGATTGGCGGAAATCATGTAGAGTGCCATTTTACAAAGGAAAAGGGCATAAAGGTGATTGTTCAAACTACAGACATATAAGTTTGTTGAGTATTCCTGGGAAATTATATAGGAGGGTATTGATTGAGAGGGTGATGGCATATATAGAACATAAGATTGGGGAAGAGCAGTGTGGTTTCAGAAGTGGTAGAGGATGTGTGTATCAGGTGTTTGCTTTGAAGAATGTATTTGAGAAATTCTTAGAAAAGCATATGGATTTGTATGTAGCATTTACGGATTTGGAGAAGGCATATGATAGAGGAAATAGAGATGCTCTGTGGAAGGTATTATGGTGTGAGAGGCAAGTTGCTAGAAGCAGCGAAAAGTTTTTATCGAGAATGTAAGGTATGTGTACGAGTAGGAAGAGAAGAAAGTGATTGGTTCTCAGTGAATGTCGGTTTGCGGCAGGGGTGCATGATGTTTCCCTGGTTGTTTATTTTTTTATAGATGGGGTTGTTAGGGAGGTGAATGCAAGAGTTTTGGAGAGAGGTGCAAGTATGAAGTCTGTTGTGGATGAGACGGCTTGAGAAGTGAGTCAGTTGTTGTTCGCTGATGATACACCGCTGTTGGCTGATTCGGGTGGGAAACTGCTGAGGCTGGTGACTGAGTTTGGTAAAGTGTGTGAAAGAAGAAAGCTGAGAGTAAATGTAAATAAGAGCAAGGTTTTTAGGTACAGTAGGGTAAAGGGACAAGACAATTAGGAAGTAAGTGTGAATGGAGAAAAGCTGGAGGAAGTGAAGTGTTTTAGTTATCTGGGAGTGGATTTGGCGGCGGATGGAGCCATGTAAGCTGAAGTGAGTCACAGAGTCGGGGAGGGGGCAAAAGTTCTGGGAGCATTGATAAATGTGTAGAAGACGAGAACATTATCTTGGAAAACAAAAATGGGTATGTTTGAAGGAATAGTGGTTCCAACATTGTTATATGGTTGCGAGGCGTGGGCTATACATAGGGTTGTGTGGAGGAGGTTGGATGTGTTGGAAACGAGATCTTTGAGGACAATATGTGGTGTAAGGTGGTTTGATGAAGTAATGAAAGGGTAAGAGAGATGTGTGGTGATAAAAGGAGTGTGGTTGAAAGAGCAAAAGAGGGTGTATTAAACTGGTTTGGTCACATGGAGAGAATGAGTAAGGAGAGATTGAAAAAGAGGATATATGTGTCAGCGGTGGAGGAAACGAGAAGTGGGAGACCAAATTGGAGGTGGAAGGATGGAGTGGAAACGGTTTTGAGCGATCAAGGCCTGAACATGCAGGAGGGTGAAAGGCGTGCAAGGAATAGAGTGAACTGGAACGATGTGGTATATCGGGGTCGACGTGCTGTCAGTGGATTGAACCAGGGCATGTGAAGCGTTTGGGGTAAACCATGGAAAGTTTTGTGGGGCCTGGATGTGGAAAGGGAGCTGTGGTTTCGGTGCATTAAACATGACAGCTAGAGACTGAGTGTGAACGAATGTGGCCTTTGTTGTCTTTTCCTAGCGCTACCTTGCGCGCTTGCGGGGGAAGGGGTTGTCATTTCATGTGTGGCGAGGTGGCGACTGGAAAGAATAAAAGCATCAAATATGAATTATGTATATGTGTGTGTGTGTATATTTTTTTTTTTTTTTTTTTTTTTTTTTTTTATACTTTGTCGCTGTCTCCCGCGTTTGCGAGGTAGCGCAAGGAAACAGACGAAAGAAATGGCCCCCCCCCCCCATACACATGTACATACACACGTCCACACACGCAAATATACATACCTACACAGCTTTCCATGGTTTACCCCAGACGCTTCACATGCCTTGATTCAATCCACTGACAGCACGTCAAACCCTGTATACCACATCGCTCCAATTCACTCTATTCCTTGCCCTCCTTTCACCCTCCTGCATGTTCAGGCCACGATCACACAAAATCTTTTTCACTCCATCTTTCCACCTCCAATTTGGTCTCCCTCTTCTCCTCGTTCCCTCCACCTCCGACACATATATCCTCTTGGTCAATCTTTCCTCACTCATTCTCTCCATGTGCCCAAACCATTTCAAAACACCCTCTTCTGCTCTCTCAACCACGCTCTTTTTATTTCCACACATCTCTCTTACCCTTACGTTACTTACTCGATCAAACCACCTCACACCACACATTGTCCTCAAACATCTCATTTCCAGCACATCCATCCTCCTGCGCACAACTCTATCCATAGCCCACGCCTCGCAACCATACAACATTGTTGGAACCACTATTCCTTCAAACATACCCATTTTTGCTTTCCGAGATAATGTTCTCGACTTCCACACATTTTTCAAGGCTCCCAAAATTTTCGCCCCCTCCCCCACCCTATGATCCACTTCCGCTTCCATGGTTCCATCCGCTGACAGATCCACTCCCAGATATCTAAAACACTTCACTTCCTCCAGTTTTTCTCCATTCAAACTCACCTCCCAATTGACTTGACCCTCAACCCTACTGTACCTAATAACCTTGCTCTTATTCACATTTACTCTTAACTTTCTTCTTCCACACACTTTACCAAACTCAGTCACCAGCTTCTGCAGTTTCTCACATGAATCAGCCACCAGCGCTGTATCATCAGCGAACAACAACTGTGTGTATATATATATATATATATATATATATATATATATATATATATATATATATATATATATATATATATATTTGTATTTTTTTTTTTTTTGCTTTGTCGCTGTCTCCCGCGTTTGCGAGGTAGCGCAAGGAAATAGACGAAAGAAATGGCTCAACCCACCCCCATACACATGTATATACGTACACGTCCACACACGCAAATATACATACCTACACAGCTTTCCATTGTTTACCCCAGACGCTTCACATGCCCTGATTCAATCCAGTGACAGCACGTCAACCCCGGTATACCACATCGATCCAATTCACTCTATTCTTGCCCTCCTTTCACCCTCCTGCATGTTCTGGCCCCTATCACACAAAATCTTTTTCACTCCGTCTTTCCACCTCCAACTTGGTCTCCCATTCTCCTCGTTCCCTCCACCTCTGACACATATATCCTCTCGGTCAATCTTTCCTCACTCATTCTCTCCATGTGCCCAAACCATTTCAAAACACCCTCTTCTGCTCTCTCAACCACGCTCTTTTTATTTCCACACATCTCTCTTACCCTTACATTACTTACTCGATCAAACCACCTCACACCACACATTGTCCTCAAACATATCATTTCCAGCACATCCATCCTCCTGCGCACAACTCTATTCATAGCCCACGCCTCGCAACCATACAACATTGTTGGAACCACTATTCCTTCAAACATACCCATTTTTGCTTTCCGAGATAATGTTCTCGACTTCCACACATTCTTCAAGGCTCCCAGGATTTTCGCCCCCTTCCCCACCCTATGATCCACTTCCGCTTCCATGGTTCCATTCGCTGCCAGATCCACTCCCAGATATCTAAAACACTTTACTTCCTCCAGTTTTTCTCCATTCAAACTTACCTCCCAATTGCATTGACCTTCAACCCTACTGTACCTAATAACCTTGCTCCTATTCACATTTACTCTTAACTTTCTTCTTTCACACACTTTACCAAACTCAGTCACCAGCTTCTGCAGTTTCTCACATGAATCAGCCACCAGCGCTGTATCATCAGCGAACAACAACTGACTCACTTCCCAAGCTCTCTCATCCACAACAGACTTCATACTTGCCCCTCTTCCAAAACTCTTGCATTCACCTCCCTAACAACCCCATCCATAAACATATTAAACAACCATGGAGACATCACACACCCCTTACCGCAAACTTACATTCACTGAGAACCAATCACTTTCCTCTCTTCCTACACGTACAAATGCCTTACATCCTCGATAAAAACTTTTCACTGCTTCTTACAACTTGCCTACCACACCATATATTCTTAATACCTTCCACAGAGCATCTCTATCAACTCTATCATATGCCTTCTCCAGATCCATAAATGCCACATACAAATCCATTTGCTTTTCTAAGTATTTCTCACATACATTCTTCAAAGCAAACACCTGATCCACACATCCTCTACCACTTCTGAAACCACTCTGCTCTTCCCCAATCTGATGCTCTGTACATGCCTTCACCCTCTCAATCAATGCCCTCCCATATAATTTACCAGGAATACTCAACAAACCTATACCTCTGTAATTTGAGCACTCATTCTTATCCCCTTTGCCTTTGTACAATGGCACTATGCACGCATTCCGCCAATCCTCAGGCACCTCACCATGAGTCATACATACATTAAATAACCTTACCAACCAGTCAACAATACAATCACACCCTTTTTTTAATAAATTCCACCGCAATACCATCCAAACCTGCTGCCTTGCCGGCTTTCATCTTCCGCAAAGCTTTTACTACCTCTTCTCTGCTTACCAAATCATTTTCCCTAACCCTCTCACTTTGCACACCACCTCGACCAAAACACCCTATATCTGCCACTCTATCATCAAACACATTCAACAAACTTTCAAAATACTCACTCCATCTCCTTCTCACATCACCACTACTTGTTATCACCTCCCCGTTTGCGCCCTTCACTGAAGTTCCCATTTGCTCCCTTGTCTTACGCACTTTATTTACCTCCTTCCAGAACATCTTTTTATTCTCCCTAAAATTTAATGATACTCTCTCACCCCAACTCTCATTTGCCCTCTTTTTCACCTCTTGCACCTTTCTCTTGACCTCCTGTCTCTTTCTTTTATACATCTCCCACTCAATTGCATTTTTACCCTGCAAGAATCGTCCAAATGCCTCTCTCTTCTCTTTCACTAATACTCTTACTTCTTCATCCCACCACTCACTACCCTTTCTAATCAACCCACCTCCCACTCTTCTCATGCCACAAGCATCTTTTGCGCAATCCATCACTGATTCCCTAAATACATCCCATTCCTCCCCCACTCCCCTTACTTCCATTGTTCTCACCTTTTTCCATTCTGTATTGAGTCTCTCCTGGTACTTCCTCACACAAGTCTCCTTCCGAAGCTCACTTACTCTCACCACCCTCTTCACCCCAACATTCACTCTTCTTTTCTGAAAACCCATACAAATCTTCACCTTAGCCTCCACAAGATAATGATCAGACATGCCTCCAGTTGCACCTCTCAGCACATTAACATCCAAAAGTCTCTCTTTCGCGAGCCTGTCAATTAATACGTAATCCAATAACGCTCTCTGGCCATCTCTCCTACTTACATACGTATATTTATGTATATCTCGCTTTTTAAACCAGGTATTCTCAATCACCAGTCCTTTTTCAGCACATAAATCTACAAGCTCTTCACCATTTCCATTTACAACACTGAACACCCCATGTATACCAATTATTCCCTCAACTGCCACATTACTCACCTTTGCATTCAAATCACCCATCACTATAACCCGGTCTCGTGCATCAAAACCACTAACACACTCATTCAGCTGCTCCCAAAACACTTGCCTCTCATGATCTTTCTTCTCATGCCCAGGTGCATATGCACCAATAATCACCCATCTCTCTCCATCAACTTTCAGTTTTACCCATATCAATCGAGAATTTACTTTCTTACATTCTATCACATACTCCCACAACTCCTGTTTCAGGAGTACTGCTACTCCTTCCCTTGCTCTTGTCCTCTCACTAAACCCTGACTTTACTCCCAAGACATTCCCAAACCACTCTTCCCCTTTACCCTTGAGCTTCGTTTCACTCAGAGCCAAAACATCCAGGTTCCTTTCCTCAAAGATACTACCTATCTCTCCTTTTTTTCACATCTTGGTTACATCCACACACATTTTGACACCCAGTCTGAGCCTTCGAGGAGGATGAGCACTCCCCGCGTGACTCCTTCTTCTGTTTCCCATTTTAGAAAGTTAAAAAATACATATATAGCAATGAAGAATGTGAGGAAGGAGAGAACGTTATCTCAGAGAGCAAGAATGGGTATGTTTGAAGGAATAGTATTTCTAACAGTGTTATATGGTTGCGAGGCATGGGCTATAGATAGGGATGTGCGGAGGGAGGTAGATGTGTTGGAAATAATGTTTGATGACGATATGTTGTGTCAGGTGGTTTGATTGCGTAAGCAATGAAATCGTAAGAGAGATGTGTGGAAATAAAAAGAGTATGGTTGAGTGAGCAGAAGAATGTGTGTTGAAATGGTTTGAACTTATGGAGAGAATGAGTGACGAAAGATTGACAAAGAGGATATATGTACTAGAGGTGGAGGGAACAAGGAGAAGCGGTAGACCAAATTGGAGGTGGAAGGATGGAGTGAAAAAGATTGTAAGCGATTGGGGCCTGAACATGCAGGAAGGTGAGAAGTATGCAAGGAATAAAGTGCTATGGAACGATGTGATTTAATGGGGACGACGTGCTGTCAATGGACTGAACCAGGGCATGCCAAACGTCTCTGGTAAACCATGGAAAGGTCTATTGGCCTGGATGTGGATAAGGGTGTGGTTTCGGTGTATTACACATGGCAGATAGAGACTGAGTGTGTAGGAATGTGGCCTGTTTTTGTTTGTTTTCCTGGCGCTACCTCTCTGTAGCAGGGGGTAGCGATGCTGTTTCCTGAGGGGCAGCGTAGCGCCAGGAATATATGAAGGCAAGCAAGAATGAATATGTATATATATACATATATACACGTGTATATATGTATGTGAGTCAGTTGTTTTTCACTGATGATACAGCGCTGGTGGCTGATTCATGTGAGAAACTGCAGAAGCTGGTGACTGAGTTTGGTAAAGTGTGTGAAAGAAGAAAGTTAAGAGTAAATGTGAATAAGAGCAAGGTTATTAGGTACAGTAGGGTTGAGCGTCAAGTCAATTGGGAGGTAAGTTTGAATGGAGAAAAACTGGAGGAAGTAAAGTGTTTTAGATATCTGGGAGTGGATCTGGCAGCGGATGGAACCATGGAAGTGGAAGTGAATCATAGGGTGGGTGAGGGGGCGAAAATCCTGGGAGCCTTGAAGAATGTGTGGAAGTCGAGAACATTATCTCGGAAGGCAAAAATGGGTATGTTTGAAGGAATAATAGTTCCAACAATGTTGTATGGTTGCGAGGCGTGGGCTATGGATAGAGTTGTGCGTAGGAGGATGGATGTGCTGGAAATGAGATGTTTGAGGACAATGTGTGGTGTGAGGTGGTTTGATCGAGTAAGTTATGTAAGGGTAAGAGAGATGTGTGGAAATAAAAAGAGCGTGGTTGAAATAGCAGAAGAGGGTGTTTTGAAATGGTTCGGGCACATGGAGAGAATGAGTGAGGAAAGATTGACCAAGAGGATATGTGTGTCGGAGGTGGAGGGAACGAGGAGAAGTGGGAGACCAAATTTTAGGTGGAAAGATGGAGTGAAAAAGATTTTGAGTGATCGGGACCTGAACATGCAGGAGGGTGAAAGGAGGGCAAGGAATAGAGTAAATTGGATCGATGTGGTATACCGGGGTTGACGTGCTGTCAGTGGATTGAATCATGCCATGTGAAGCGTCTGGGGTAAACCATGGAAAGTTGTGTGGGGCCTGGATGTGGAAAGGGAGCTGTGGTTTCGGGCATTATTGCATGACAGCTAGAGACTGAGTGTGAACGAATGAGGCCTTTGTTGTCTTTTCCTAGCGCTACCTCGCACACATGAAGGGGGAGGGGGACGATGGAAATGAATAAAGGCAGACAGTGTGAATTGTGTGCATTGGTATATATGTATGTGTCTGTGTGTGTATAGATATGTGTACATTGAGATGTATAGGTATGTATATTTGCGTGTGTGGACGTGTGTGTATATACATGTGTATGGGGGTGGGTTGGGCCATTTCTTTCGTCTGTTTCCTTGCGCTACCTCGCAAACGCGGGAGACAGCGACAAAAAAAAAATGTATGTATCTGTATTTGTGTATGTATATGTATGTATATGTGCGGTTTTGGTCGTATCTATCTATCTATCTATCTATCTATCTATCTATAATATATATATATATATATATATATATATATATATATATATATATATATATATATATACATTTATCTATTTATATATTGTACTTTGTCGCTGTCTCCCGCGTTAGCGAGATAGCGCAAGGAAACAGAAGAAAGAATGGCCCAACCCACCCACATACACATGTATATACATACACGTCCACACACGCACATATACATACCTATACATTTCAACGTATACATGTATATACATACACAGACATATACATATATATGATATGTATATGTATATATGCTGCCTTTATTCATTCCCGTCGCCATCCCGCCACAGTTCTTGGTTATAATGTTATAGTCTTCATGATTATGACAGCAGACGTATGTGATATAAGCCGTGTCCTTTCTGACTGTCTGTTATATAATGTGTTTTAAATTTCTCCTGCACGTGGAAATTCTGGCCTCAGACCTTGTGTTTGGCTGTTCCTTGATGCTGATGGCATTGGATGGCTTTTATGTGCCACCACAATCAACCACTATTTACCATTTTGCTAATGCAGGAATATAATGCATAAAGGAATGCGAAGACAGCAGAAGACCGCTGTGTTTTCTCGAAACTGTTTGTGTAGTGGTGGGAGATCCTACAAAATCTAAGAATAATAATGTGAACAGTAAAGGAAACAGATGATGTTAAGGGAAAATACTTATAAACTTTATATGTAGCTAAGAAGAAAATAATGTCGTTCGTGGACTTGAAGCGAAATATCTTTCAAGTTTACTCTTAGCCTGGTGGCTTATTCCTTACACTGTTGAAGGAAAGGTGATTTGTCTCATTTGAAGTAAAGCATTTGCCACGGGTTTGTCTCCATTATAGTTTGCGGGACTCGATCGAATGTTTTCTGAAGATTTAGGTGACAACAACCACGTTACCGTCATCCTGCGTACTGGATGTATCAGAAGGGAAATCAAGCAGATATGTCAGACGTAAACGGTTTGGTCGATAACTATGGTGAGAAGATCATTGATTAACAAATGATTTCCTACATGATATACAGTCTTGTCTCGTTTGATAGCTTTTGTAGGTTTACCAACTACACATGTTAAGTTTATGGACAATAATGTCCAGGAAGGAACTCGCCACTTTATTTTGATTATCAGTGTTACATTGGCAACCTTCCAGTTTTCTAGAATTTTCCTCTTTAGCAAATCTTTTATTGAACAGAACAAGTGACTGGCTTGGTTAAGTTCTTGTGGCTTCAGGTCGGTTTACGAAGGAAGTTATTATTTGTAAACAAACATTCTTGTTAGGCTGAACGGCCCCGCGGCGGATATGGTTAAGATTTCCACCATGTCTTTCATCCCTCGAGCACGGTGGTACGTCTCTCTGGTATGATCTGGGCCATTGCCCTGATCCTCAGTGGTCGATTAAAGGTCACGCATCATCCCCAAAGGATCGCACCTTCGGGCTCAAGGGTAGAACCGTTGTGCTGCAGGGGTTAAACCTATGCAGGAGAATGGCAACATGTGCTTCGACGGGCTTCAACAGCCGTCTACAATGTTCCCAAGTGGTGGTGGTGGGCGACGGCTAGCTTGGGCCCCGTGAACCGTGCCGTTCGCCTGTCACACATTCGCACTCGCCACCAGTCACGCACCCTCCCAGGAGACATTGTGTGTGTGTGTGTGTGTGTGTGTGTGTGTGTGTGTGTGTGTGTGCGTGTGTGTGTGTGTGTGTGTGGAGACACTCTGCCTGCCAAGTGTTCCAGATGATTTATGTTCTTTTATCCGTTGGTTCGGCCGAAGAGGAGAATATGTACCGTCTATGTAAATCATATTCAATTGTCTGATATTCTTCATCTGTCGTTGTTTTCGGACGGACTCTCTGGCATGCGTGTTTTGGAGTTTTGTTTGGCTGTGCTGATGTCGTCGTCCGTATCCTACCACCTGAAAGGATAAAAAGTGAAAAGAGTTAGGGAAGGGTTTAGAATCCAAAAGACATGAAAGGGCTTAGATCCCCCTGACAAAGGCGCGGAATCCCATCCCTCATACCCACTACAGCCATCCATAGCGATGCCCCTTTGTTCGCCAGCTTCACGCGTTTATAGTCGTAACTTTTGTCCGTATACACCTAACAGTTTGGGCCGGAATCTTTTTTCTTCCTTCTTCCTTCGTATTCTTCTGTTGTGTAAATGGCGGAATCACACCGTGACTTGGTTATCATCAGGTGTTTAGCGTGATGACTTAGTTAAGTCCCCGGCGATTTGAAGGAAACGATTGTGTTGTGTGTATTTGTATGGCAGAGATGAGTGGCAGGAGTGATTGTGTTGAGAATAATAGAGAAGAATGCTGCCATGATGGAACTTCGCCAAAGGAATATTTGCCATAGGACTTACATTATTTAGCAAAAATGTTAGAATTATTTGTTTCTTTAAATCTGATGATTATCTATAAAAGTGAGAAATCATACTTCGTTCATCATCGTGAGTTACCATTCGTCTGTGGCTTTCATATGAGGTATACAGTGGCTTACTAAGGGTTTCAGATTCTATAAACTTACGAAGGAATTTTGCTGTCATCGTACAATGAGAATTTGATTATTAAGATCTTACATGAATTTTGAAGTGAATTTGGAACATATTGATCTTACAACGGTCTTTTGGTAAGCATAATAATAACATGTTTCCTTTTTCACTGTCCTATGATTCCTTGGAAGGTCGAGGAAATGAAAATACAAGCCGTTGCACATACTCCTATGTTTATGAGTCTTCTAGTAATGTTACCTTAAAACGTAGATAACGTTAAAGAAGAAAATGATTTATTTATAAATTTTGGATCGCTTTCCAGTATCGTGTCCATATGCCCTCTGGGCTGAAAGGCCATTGGAAATGTCATATATCACGTATAGCCAAAGACTGGAACAGCCTGGGCAGCAGTTACAGAAGACTGAACTCACGTTTTAGGCAGTAATTGCTAGACGTGACTTTTTCACGAATAAAAATCAGAAAATCAGAAAAAAGTATCGAGAAGTTCATGATTTGTTATATATCAGAGTCCGAATGTCAGAAATAATATTTAGAAGTAATGATTTGCAATATATATAAATATATATATATATATATATATATATATATATATATATATATATATATATATATATATATATATATTCATTTATCTATTTTGCTTTGTCGCTGTCTCCCGCGTTAGCGAGGTAGCGATATATATATATATATATATATATATATATATATATATATATATATATATATATATATATATATATATATATATATATATATGTGTGTGTGTGTGTGCAAAGTGAGAGGGTTAGGGAAAATGATTTGGTAAACAGAGAAGAGGTAGTGAAAAGCTTTGCGGAAGATGAAAGCCGGCAAGGCAGCAGGTTTGGATGGTATTGCAGTGGAATTTATTAAAAAAGGGGGTGACTGTATTGTTGACTGGTTGGTAAGGTTATTTGATGTATGTATGACTCATGGTGAGGTGCCTGAGGATTGGCGGAATGCGTGCATAGTGCCATTGTACAAAGGCAAAGGGGATAAGAGTGAGTGCTCAAATTACAGAGGTATAAGTTTGTTGAGTATTCCTGGTAAATTATATGGGAGGGTATTGATTGAGAGGGTGAAGGCATGTACAGAGCATCAGATTGGGGAAGAGCAGTGTGGTTTCAGAAGTGGTAGAGGATGTGTGGATCAGGTGTTTGCTTTGAAGAATGTATGTGAGAAATACTTAGAAAAGCAAATGGATTTGTATGTAGCATTTATGGATCTGGAGAAGGCATATGATAGAGTTGATAGAGATGCTCTGTGGAAGGTATTAAGAATATATGGTTGTTAGAAGCAGTGAAAAGTTTTTATCGAGGATGTAAGGCATGTGTACGTGTAGGAAGAGAGGAAAGTGATTGGTTCTCAGTGAATGTAGGTTTCCGGCAGGGGTGTGTGATGTCTCCATGGTTGTTTAATTTGTTTATGGATGGGGTTGTTAGGGAGGTAAATGCAAGAGTCTTGGAAAGAGGGGCAAGTATGAAGTCTGTTGGGGATGAGAGAGCTTGGGAAGTGAGTCAGTTGTTGTTCGCTGATGATACAGCGCTGGTGGCTGATTCATGTGAGAAACTGCAGAAGCTGGTGACTGAGTTTGGTAAAGTGTGTGAAAGAAGAAAGTTAAGAGTAAATGTGAATAAGAGCAAGGTTAATAGGTACAGTAGGGTTGAGGGTCAAGTCAATTGGGAGGTGAGTTTGAATGGAGAAAAACTGGAGGAAGTGAAGTGTTTTAGATATCTGGGAGTGGATCTGGCAGCGGATGGAACCATGGAAGCGGAAGTGGATCATAGGGTGGGGGAGGGGGCGAAAATTCTGGGGGCCTTGAAGAATGTGTGGAAGTCGAGAACATTATCTCGGAAAGCAAAAATGGGTATGTTTGAAGGAATAGTGGTTCCAACAATGTTGTATGGTTGCGAGGCGTGGGCTATGGATAGAGTTGTGCGCAGGAGGATGGATGTGCTGGAAATGAGATGTTTGAGGACAATGTGTGGTGTGAGGTGGTTTGATCGAGTGAGTAACGTAAGGGTAAGAGAGATGTGTGGAAATAAAAAGAGCGTGGTTGAGAGAGCAGAAGAGGGTGTTTTGAAGTGGTTTGGGCACATGGAGAGGATGAGTGAGGAAAGATTGACCAAGAGGATATATGTGTCGGAGGTGGAGGGAACGAGGAGAAGAGGGAGACCAAATTGGAGGTGGAAAGATGGAGTGAAAAAGATTTTGTGTGATCGGGGCCTGAACATGCAGGAGGGTGAAAGGAGGGCAAGGAATAGAGTGAATTGGATCGATGTGGTATACCGGGGTTGACGTGCTGTCAGTGGATTGAATCAAGGCATGTGAAGCGTCTGGGGTAAACCATGGAAAGCTGTGCAGGTATGTATATTTGCGTGTGTGGACGTATGTATATACATGTGTATGGGGGTGTGTTGGGCCATTTCTTTCGTCTGTTTCCTTGCGCTACCTCGCAAACGCGGGAGACAGCGACAAAGTATAATAATAATAATAATAAAAAAAAATATATATATATATATATATATATATATATATATATATATATATATATATATATATATATATATTCCTATGAGTCCACGGGGAAAATGAAACACGACAAGTTCCCAAGTGCGCTTTCGTGTAATGATCACATCATCAGGGGAGACACAAGAGAGAAATATAACAGTCAGTTGATATACAACGAAGAGACGTAGCTAGGACGCCATTTGGTAAACATGGGATTGTCCGAGACAGACAACGAGCGTATCATAAACTTATTATGTGGACAAGAAGGTGAATTGTTTACAAATTTTATCAACAATAAAGTTATCCAATTTGTATAGACCATCACTAATATTAAGAATATAATTCATTGTCTATTCAATGATAGAAGATTCAATGATATTTCTCGTGGTACTGGAGTTAGAGTTAATAACTGAGATGGCATTACTCCAGTCAATACAATGATCATAGTTTTTAGCGAGATTAAACAAGGCATTTAATTCTTGTCCCGTTCTTATAATATATTTATTTTGCTCAAGTCTAACAGAACTCCGCAGAACTTTTACTACCTCTTCTCTGTTTACCAAATCATTTTCCCTAACCCTCTCACTTTGCACACCACCTCGACCAAAACACCCTATATCTGCCACTCTATCATCAAACACGTTCAACAAACCTTCAAAATACTCACTCCATCTCCTTCTCACATCACCACTACTTGTTATCACCTCCCCATTAGCCCCCTTCACTGAAGTTCCCATTTGTTCTCTTGTCTTACGCACTTTATTTACCTCCTTCCAAAGCATCTTTTTATTCTTCCTAGAATTTAGTGACACTCTCTCACCCCAACTCTCATTTGCCCTCTTTTTCACCTTTTGCACCTTTCTCTTGACCTCCTGCCTCTTTCTTTTATACATCTCCCACTCATTTGATTTATTTCTCTGCAAAAATCGTCCAAATGCCTCTCTCTTCTCTTTCACTAATAATCTTACTTCTTCATCCCACCACTCACTACCCTTTCTAATCTGCCCATCTCCCACGCTTCTCATGCCACAAGCATCTTTTGCGCAAGCCATCACTGCTTCCCTAAATACATCCTATTCCTCCCCCACTCCCCTTACATCCTTTGTTCTCACCTTTTTCCATTCTGTATTGAGTCTCTCCTGGTACTTTCTCACACAAGTCGCCTTCCCAAGCTCACTTACTCGCACCACTCTTTTCACCCCAACACTCTCTCTTCTTTTCTGAAAACCTCTACAAATCTTCATCTTCGCCTCCACAAGATAATGATCAGACATCACTCCAGTTGCACCTCTCAGCTCATCATCATCCAAAAGTGTCTCTTTCGCGCGCCTATCAATTAACACGTAATCCAATAACGCTATCTGGCCATCTCTCCTACTTACATACGTATACTTATTTATATCTCTCTTTTTAAACCAGGTATTCCCAATCACCAGTCCTTTTTCAGCGCATAAATCTACAAGCTCTTCACCATTTCCATTTACAACACTGAACACCCCATGTACACCAATTATTCCCTCAACTGTCACATTGCTCACCTTTGCATTCAAATCTCCCATCACTATAACCCGGTCTCGTGCATCAAAACTACTAACACACTCATTCAGCTGCTCCCAAAACACTTGCCTCTCATGATCTTTCTTCTCATGCCCAGGTGCATATGCACCAAGAATCACCCATCTCTCTCTATCCACTTTCAGTTTTACTCATATTAATCTAGAGTTTACTTTCTTACGCTCTATCACATACTCCCACAACTCCTGTTTCAGGAGTAGTGCTACTCCTTCCCTTGCTCTTGTCCTCTCACTAACCCCTGACTTTACTCCCAAGACATTCCCAGACCACTCTTCCCCTTCACCCTTGAGCTTCGTTTCACTCAGAGCCAAAACATCCAGGTTCCTTTCCTCAAACATACTACCTATATATTCCTATGAGTCCACGGGGAAAATGAAACACGAAAAGTTCCCAAGTGCACTTTCGTGTAATAATCACATCATCAGGGGAGACACAATAGAGAAGTGTAACAGCAAGACGGTATGAGCCTTAAGCACGACGGTACGAGCCTTAAGCACGACGGTACGAGCCTTAAGCACGACGGTACGAGCCTTACGCACGACAGTACGAGCTTTGAGCACTACTGTACGAGCCTTGAGCACGACGGTACGATCCTTAAGTACGACGGTACAAGGTTTGAGCACGACGGTACAATTTTTGTGCACGACCGTACGATCCGTTGGATTTATATGATGACGTAACCTTTAGCCATCAAGGGTTAGGTCAAAGGACAGGCCATGATGCCCAAGGGTTGGATCGTTGTGCTCAAGAGTTTAATGATATAGTCATGCTCACTTCTTTCTTGAAACCCTGTAAGATTTACACCCCAGCTGCGCACCGTCCATTCAAATCAAGTATTCATGAGCCTCTTGTTTACATAAATCTTCTATGCCTAGCGATACAAGCACTAGAGGAAAAAAATGAAAATGGCGATATTTCAAACTGACGTCTTTCAAGAAGTAAGTTCCTGTTATGAATCAGGAGGCTGTTGACCCAGAACCTATATAATGTCACTGACCCATGTTTTGTTCATCATTATGATCATGAATGTGTAAATTGCAGAAGACACAATTGTTATTTCCCATTGCGGTATATCAGTCAGATTAGCATAGTCGCATAATGACTACAATCAGGTAATTACTTACGTGTGTCTGTTTCACCTTACATTTGTCTGTGCTTTACTGGTTAGTTTCTGATGGTACGTGTTGTGAGACAAGGAGGGCAGTACAGTGAGAGTTGGTGCTACTTAGCATTCCTTATATGTGAAATATCTAAGTTTTGTCAAATAAGTGACCTGCCGTTACGCGTCAGGTACTTGGAGTGGTTAGGTGCGAAATATCTGAGCTTGCAGAATAAATGACGGCCTGCAAAAGGTTAAACTGCGACTGAAATATCACTTTTAGCGAGGCTGTATCATTAGCAATACATTCTCACAAAAAGGTCACTCAAAGAAGTCCACATTTCCTTACAACTGGAGGTAGCGCAGCCTTGCACTGCAGGAGCCTTTAGAAAGAGGCTACAGATAACATCAGGATTGTTTCATAGTAATTAGTGGTGGGATGATTGTAATTAGAAATTGATATATGCATTCAGTTCCGTTCATCAAAAACTTAGGATGCTGGTCGGTTAGTTAACTAGATTTTTCCATGATAAGGAAAACGATGGTCTACTGCCTCACCAAGAGATCATGCAGAACATAGCGTTTTATATGGGTGTAATTGTAACCTAGTATACACGTAATCAACATACACGTTACTAACATGGTGATAGTTTGAGAAACCAGGTAACGAGGTTGATCATTACACTGCAGCCGATACATACTTTGTATCGTTCTTGTGGACGTCGAAAATCTCTTGAATATCTAGATTTTGAATCACATGACCCTTAGGCCCCTCCCACCCCCCACTCCTCTCTCTCTCTCTCTCTCTCTCTCTCTCTCTCTCTCTCTCTCTCTCTCTCTCTCTCTCTCTCTCTCTCTCTCTCTCTCTCTCTCTCTCTCTCTCTCTCTCTCTCAACCCTTTCGTCACGAGTTGGACGAGTTGGCCAGGCGTGCCGTCACGTCAGCTTTCTTCCCCGGCTCCGCCACACACCATTAATCACTTAAGGAACTGGATCATTCCTCACGAGGGTGACGTCTTATGACCAGCCTGGGAGATGCCTCTATAGTAGTACCTCCCCCCCCCCCCCTCCTCCTCCTCCTCCTTCTCTCTCTCTTTCTCACTTCCCCACACACTCGTCTCATTATCCCACAGAATGAGGCTTCCCACTCTCCCACTTCCTCACCCATTCCTCTCCTCCCTCACCACACGTCAACACTTGAACTATACTCATTCACGCTTTCACATTCCCGTGACCAAAGCATATCTAGGGTTCGTCCTTGTGCCACATGTATGTCCTAACACCTTCATCTCTAACTACTGAAGAAGTACCGATTGTTGCTTATTTATCTGGCAGAGGGTAATCTTCAGGGCCATCATACACGGCACCAGTCTGCGAGGAGGACGAGTAACGCCATCGGGATTAGCTTCCTTGACCTAACCTAACCTAACCTAACCTAACCTAACCTAACCTAACTAAGCCTAACCTAACCTAACTAAACCTAACCTAACCTAACCTAACCTAACCTAACCTAACCTAACCTAAGCATGTACCCTCACCGACGTTTATGAGTTAAAATCAGATTGCGCCTTCCGGAACATAACCAGTAACACACACACACACACACACACACACACACACACACACACACACACACGCACACACAGGCTTCCGCGATGTAGTGTTTAGCGTCGCTAACCTGCCTGTATTCGAAACCTGGGAGCGGCTGTCGGACCACAGCCAGCCTAAGCTGTTCATCCTCCACTTGCGACTGGTCGATGAATGGGTACCTGACTTAATGTTTGTGTGTGTGAGAGAGAGAGAGAGAGAGAGAGAGAGAGAGAGAGAGAGAGAGAGAGAGAGAGAGAGAGAGAGAGAGAGAGAGAGAGAGAGAGAGAGAGAGAGAGAGAGGAAAAAACTTGTATGGAAACAGGTGTAAAGACATATACAAGGTTAAGGTGAGGCAGTATGAGTGTAAATCTCCCTCCCCGTAACACACAGATAGTAATCACATTCACTTCATGGGATGCTGTGTTATGCAGTAGACGACACAACCTTCTCATGTACATTGTAACCTAGATATTGACTCTTGAATTTGTTTATTTCTTAGGTAAAATCAGAGATTGGAAAATATGGATGCGAAAAAAAATGATTAAAATGTTCAGCAAATAGCTTTTGTTTATCGTCGTTTTTCATGGAGTTTGTGTGTTCATTGTTTTTCAATTGTGGAACATAGAAGAATAAACTTTAGATGTATAACGACTTCCATTACTGATCTATCAGTTTGTGTATATATGGACTTAGGGCTTATGGCCTTCTATCTCGGTCATATGAATTATTTGCAGCACATTTTCTCTGTTGTTATTTTGATTAGAGTTTCTTATGACATGATAAGATCAAACCTGATGATAAAGTTGCTAATAATGATAACTAGACTGATAACATTTTTCTTCGAGATTTACCAAAGTTAGTGATAATGATAAATGATTTCATTCGTTTACATTCCCAATGAGAAGTCTCAGTTGTGTAATGCTGCATTTTTGTCATGATTAGATACGGATAGCAGGCTTAGGCAACAGACACGGGAGCCGCTGCATACGAACTGTGAAGATAAAGCCGGAACTTACCGCTCTTCTGTTGCAACAACGGGTGAGGGAACCTGTACACTGGGAAAGCCATGCTGATTATGGGTTAGAAATCAAGATTAATGAGCAGACGTGAGTTACGGGTCGAGGTACTCAGGCATGGAGACGAATCAGGTGCTCAGTACACCAGCACTGGTAAGGAGAAAGGATGCGTGTTGAGTGGTAAGAATGGTAGGAGGGGATAGCGATAGACCAAGGTAAGTCAAGATGCAGTAGACTTAGGTAGCTGTCCAGCAGTTGTCTGGGAGATGTAAGGCAGGACAGTGACAGAGGAGACTGACAGGGCTGCCCAAGTGTAAGTCTGCGTGATGGGATGTATTTGTCTGAACTTTTCTATATTTTCACCGATTTGAAGACAGAAGAAATCATATACAAACGTCGTATTTGTTTAACTACAGCGAATGAAATTATAATGTCGAGGGTTAATAGGGTGGCCTGTTGAGAGGGCCTTGGAAACATATAGCGTCTAGGAATGCAGGTTCAGGTTAATGCTGATTGCTGGCCAATAGAAGGTGTTCAGTATTAGAAGCTAAGCAATTGTATATTCAAGTACAGTCGTAGAATTTACCTTGAAGAGTGGCAGAACAAGTTGGAGATAAGGTGCAGAATGAGGGATGTTGCTTAAAGTGCTTTTAGACTTGAGAAAAGTATTCTCTTTTTCTTGTACTTACACAACATCACAGCAAACATAACGGACACACGTCTTGTTGGAGGCAGACAGAGGCTCAGGTCATGAGAGAAGAAAATTGGGTTTATTATTTGGCGATGATTAACCTTGTTCTGGGTCAGATTAAGACCGATGGTGTGTGCTGGGGTATTTCTGAGACTGTGTGAAAGGAACTCGAGTATAAATTATATGATGAAAGAGAACAGAGTCTACAATCTGAGTCGGAGATTAGAT
>NC_092226.1:55561031-55591031 GCF_036320965.1 Panulirus ornatus
TTTTCACGTGTATATACTCATTTTCCTCGTGTAAGGTAAGGTTATGTACAACTTTTCTTCATTGCCCCTGATACTAACTCAAGTCCAATAGAGAGAGAACCTTCGTTAGTGAAAAATAAAAAGATATCTTTCAGATTCTATTCCCATCTTTTATGAATTCTGTTGGGTATCTGTAGCTCGCTAATTAAGAGATAAAGTCTCACCATGAGGCTTGCATGTGACACTGTGTTGAGATGATTCACCACTACGGGTGGTGGAGCTGAAGGCTGGTTGGAAGTGGTGGGTGAGGAAGCGTGTGTGCCTGTGTATGTGTTTCTTGTCAGTGGTAAGAGAGAGAGAGAGAGAGAGAGAGAGAGAGAGAGAGAGAGAGAGAGAGAGAGAGAGAGAGAGAGAGAGAGAGAGAGAGAGAGTAGGTCAGAGTGGCTCTTCATAGTGACCTGGCCTTTCGTATTGTCCTGTACTGCTCCTCTGTACCTGTATTTCATCTGGTATTTTGCAATACGAGAAAATTACAAATCATATATTCCAATTTTTTTTAATGTTTTCCATGAGGTGAAAAGTGCAAATTACTGCTCATATTAATTTTCTTTCCTTTTAGTGTTCAAAGCTCTAGATTATTCATGATTATTAAACGAAGATAATTTTTCTATATCTGTATGATATTCCTGTGAATGGTCTTCGCCACAGTAAGTGCAGATGTCCCTGGGTTTGAAATTTCATACTTATTGTGTTAAGTTTTCATTACTTTCCTGAGGTAGTGTCATGTGAGGCAGATGTCCCTGCTTTATCCAAAGGAACCCTAAAGTGTCCGAGGCAAGTTAGAGCTTCCCACACAGGAGTGTAGTGGTGAAGGGGTTCGCACCACTACTCTGTATTTTTGAAGGAGATGGTAAGAGCTTCTCCGTAGGTGCTAATGGCGATTCTTGCTGATTAGAAATTTGTGTACACTGGAAACGGGAGGTTCCTTGGGGAAGTCCAAAAAGTGATCTTATATTCGGTAAGCCTAAAGCTTTGTAATGCATTTGCTGCAGTATGGAAACATTCAGTGACAACATGCCTTCTACGAACGTTAAAAAGTGTCCTTCACCGATAACCTAGCCAGCCGTTGGCTTATCTATGCCACTCATAAACAATCTATTCTTCATGACCCTCACAAAATTACTAAAGACTCCTGTATGTAAAATCTGGAACACTATTAGGGAGGTAAGGCACAGTACTGGACATATATTATTCTGGGCAACTCAAAAAGCCTGGAACATGAGAACCTCGGGGATTGTTATCTCATTCTCTCGAGCCATTCTCTAACTTGACCCAGTCGTCCGCATCTCCCACTCCCAGCCGCTCCCTGGCCGCCACCAAGCCTTTTGTTCCAGCATCCAGAGGTGAGGACGAGGACCCGGGTGGGGGGGGAAGGGATGGTCATGGCCGTTGATGACACCTCAGGGAGACCATGGCTCTCATGAAATTATGACTCTGTACCAGACGAGTGGCGGTGACGGAGGCGCAGCAGCCGCTAGTCACCACCTGAAGCTTATGCTTGATAACAGAACCTCGACTTAAAGTTATTTTTCTTCTATTATGAAAGTTTTAGCGTCACATACTGGATGTATACAGTGACTTACCTCTCCTGTGATGAGCATATTATACATTTCTGTTGTTTGTGGCAGCGGACGTTATCCACTCTCTCTTATTCATGACGGACTCCGTCATGCATCAGTAGTGAGAGAGAGAGAGAGAGAGGGGTGGGATGGGTAGGAGCGGAGTGTCTGATGCATTAGACATGCGATAATGACAGAGAATAGATTTTCGGAGTTTTTCATTAGCACTTGATGTATAGAGCATAGGAGAAGAAGAAGAAGAAGAAGAAGAAGAGAGAGAGAGAGAGAGAGAGAGAGAGAGAGAGAGAGAGAGAGAGAGAGAGAGAGAGAGAGAGAGAGAGAGAGAGAGAGAGAGAGAGAGAGAGAGAGAGAGAGAGAGCCTTGGTCAAGGAGTACAAAGCTATAAAAAGCTGTAGTCTAGCGTGTGTACGAGATAAATCACAGGGCCGCTCTCTACCACACTACCACCACCACCACCACCTGTCATACCGGCGATCGTTAGCTTCGCCCTTCGCTTTGTGTGTGTGTGTGTGTGTGTGTGTGTGTGTGTGTGTGTGTGTGTCTGTCTGTCTGTCTGTGCCAGTGTGTGTGTGTGTGTGTGTGTGTGTGTGTGTGTGTGTGTGTGTGTGTGTGTGTGTGTGTGTCTGTCTGTCTATCTGTCTGTCTGTGCCAGTGTGTGTGTGTGTGTCTGTGTGTCTGTGTGTTGCCTGTCTGAACCGATTTAACAATGCCGTAACATCCTTGACCACGTTGGTATCAACCTTGACCACCCTTGACCACGTCGGTATCAACCTTGACCACGTCGGTATCACCCTTGACCACGTCGGTAACAGCCTTGACCACGTCGGTACTAACCTTGACCACGTCGGTATCAACCTGGACCACGTCGGTACTAGCCTTAACCACGTCGGTATCAACCTTGACCACGTCGGTACCAGCCTTGACCACGTCGGTACCAACCTTGACCACGTCGGTATCAACCTTGACCACGTCGGTACCAACCTTGACCACGTCGGTAACAGCCTTGACCACGTCGGTACCACCCTTGACCACGTCGGTACCACCCTTGACCACGTCGGTATCAACCTTGACCACGTCGGTACCACTTGAACACATCGACACCTTGCTTGGATATAATGACGAGGACTTTGACCTACCCTCAAGGATCAGGTTAGAGGTCAACCCATTGTAACCAAGGGCTGTGTAGTCGTCCTGAAGGGTCGTACCGTCGTTCTCAAGGGTCTCACTGGCATGCTGAAGGGTATACCGTCGTCCTCAAGGGTCGTAACGTCGTTCACAAGGTCATACTGTCGTCCTCAAGGATACCGTCGTCCGCAAGGGTATACCATCGTCTACAAGGGTATACCGTCGTCCATAAGGGTATAACGACATCCACAAGAGGGTAATTTATCCGGTAACACTGATGCAGATTTTGTCTTTGATTTCTTCAAGCCTAACACGTACATGTCTCGACTCCAACCTTAACTTTGTCAGAATCATTCTGTCTTTTCACCATGATACATGGTTAGTTTTGGACATATTACAGGTAAAAGCATGCCCCAGTCTTGGCTATTTAGGCCAAGATAATAGTTATAAGAAGAAAGATTACAAGAGGGATTGATTTGAGGGCCTCAGATATTTATAGATGCTACTGTTCAGGTGGAAAGGTTATAGCAAGAGGGAAAGACAAAAGATGGAAGAGAATTCGACAGGTCCGTTATATAAGAGAAGAAAGGGGTGTCATAACGGCCAGGCCTTGTTTGGTTGGCTTCCACCTGGTCACAGAAGCTGGCATACAGGCAGACGACTTACGAGAGCAGAGGGGGGAAACGGTACTGATGGTTGAAGAAAGTTGATAAGAAAGAAGGATCTTGATTCTACTCTGGTTGAAAATAAGGAAAAAGAAGAGCCACCCCAGAAGTGCGAGTAGTACACCATGCTGGAGATATGGAATAACTACACGCAAAAGAATTGATTATATCATCCATACAATATTCCCAGCTTCCGGGGAACAGTTTTTGCTGTGTTCATTATAAGGGATTTTCAGAATAAGAGTGGTGGATTTGGTTAAGCCTAACATGTTTATGTTATTGCAGGACTGAAATAAGATGCTTTGAAATTCTATAAAACGAGTGAAATTTTGAAAGAAATTATGGGAGAAAATTGCTTTTTTTTGGCACTGTTGGATTTAACCAAAGTACTGTTTGCCTAAATCCTCTATGTTGCGGAGGCTTGAATTTATGGAGGAAATATGTTCAGTGTAAGAAAAAGAACAAATTTAAGAGTGAGGGTGACAGGGGAAGTGAGTATGGAATGTGTAGGGTGGGGACTTAGGTTCAAAAGTGAATAATGTTAGATGTTGAAACAATAATAGTTTTGGGGAGAAAAACAGGTAGGAGTCTGAACAGAACCCTAAGGGACACCACTAGTGTTAGGGTAAGAGAGAGATGTCACTCCATCAACAGCTGCCACAGTGGGACGATCGAAAAGAAAGTCGTGCATTTGAGAAGAGAGTGAAGCATTAAAGTCAAATGAGGTAAGTATAGTAAACAATGATATGTGTCTTCCATTGGTAAATGCTTTAGACATGTCGAGGGCCACGACAAAAGATTCACCAAAATATCTTTTTATTCTCCCTACAGTTCAATGATATTCTCTCACCCCAGTACTCATTTGCCCTCTTTTTCAACCCTTGTGCGTTCCTTATGACTCTTGCCGCTTTCTTTTATACATTTCCCAGTCGTTTGCACTCCTTCCTTGTAAGTATTGTGCAAACGACTCTTTTTTTCTTTCACTAAAAACTTTACTTCATCATCCCACCATTCAGTACCCTTTCTAGTCTGTCCACCTCCCACCTTTCTCATGCCATATCCATATTTTGCACATGTCATCACTTCTTCCCTAAATACATCCCATTCTACAAACACGCCTAATGTCATTTGCTCTTACCTTTTGCCATTATACACTTAATCTCTCCTGGTATTTCCTCACACGCCTCCATTCCAAGCTCCCTTATTCTCACCACTCTCTTCTCCCCAACATTTTCTCTTCTTTTTTGAAAACCTGTGCAAATCTTCACCTATGCCTCCATAAAATAGTGATCAGACATTCTACCATATATATATATATATATATATATATATATATATATATATATATATATATATATATATATATATATATATATATATATATATATTTATTTATTTATCATTTATTTTGCTTTGTCGCTGTCTCCCGCGTTTGCGAGGTAGCGCAAGTAAACAGAAGAAAGAAATGGCCCAACCCACCCCCATACACATGTATATACATACATGTCCACACACGCAAATATACATACCCATACATCTCAGTGTACACATATATATACACACACAGACACAAACATATATACACGTGCACACAATTCACACTGTCTGCCTTTATTTATTCCCATCGCCACCTCGCCACACATGGAATAACATCCCCCTCCCCACTCATGTGTGCGAGGTAGCGCTAGGAAAAGACAACAAAGGCCCCATTCGTTCACATTCAGTCTCTAGCTGTCATGCAATAATGCCTGAAACCACAGCTCTCTTTCCACATCCAGGCCCCACACAACTTTCCATGATTTACCCCAGACGCTTCACATGCCCTGATTCAATCCACTCACAGCACGTTCGACCCCGGTATACCACATCGATCCAATTCACTCTATTCCTTGCCCTCCTTTCACCCTCCTGCATGTTCAGGCCCCGATCACACAAAATCTTTTTCACTTCATCTTTCCACCTCCACTTTGGTGTCACACTTCTCCTCGTTCCCTCCACCTCTGACACATATATCCTCTTGGTCAATCTTTCCTCACTCATTCTCTCCATGTGCCCAAACCATTTCAAAACACCCTCTTCTGCTCTCTCAACCACGCTCTTTTTATTTCCACACATCACTCTTATCTTTACATTACTTACTCCATCAAACCACCTCACACCACACATTGTCCTCAAACATCTCATTTCCAGCACCTCCACCCTCATCCGCACAACTCTATCCATAGCCCACGCCTCGCAATCATACAACATTGTTGGAACCACTATTCCTTCAAACATAGCCATTTTTGCTTTCCGAGATAATGTTCTCGACTTCCACACATTCTTCAAGGCTCCAGGGATTTTCACCCCCTCCCCCACCCTATGATTCACTTCCGCTTCCATGGTTCCATCCGCTGCCAGATCCACTCCCAGATATCTAAAACACTTTACTTCCTCCAGTTTTTCTCCATTCAAACTTACCTCCCAATTGACTTGACCCTCAACCCTACTGTACCTAATAACCTTGCTCTTATTCACATTTACTCTTAACTTTCTTCTTTCACACATTTTTCCAAACTCAGTCACCAGCTTCTGCAGTTTCTCACATGAATCAGCCACCAGCGCTGTATCATCAGCGAACAACAACACGACTCACTTCACAAGCTCTCTCATCCCCAACAGACTTCATACTTGCCCCTCTTTCCAAAACTCATGCATTCACCTCCCTAACAACCCCATCCATAAAAAAATTAAACAACCATGGAGACATCACACACCCCTGCCGCAAACCTACATTCACTGAGAACCAATCACTTTCCTCTCTTCCTACATGCCATACATCCTCGATAAAAACTTTCCACTGCTTCTAACAACTTGCCTCCCACACCATATATTATTAGTACATTCCACAGAGCATCCCTATCAACTCTATCATATGCCTTCTCTAGATCCATAAATGCTACATACAAGTCCATTTGCTTTCTCACATACATTCTTCAAAGCAAACACCTGATCCACACATGCTCTACCACTTCTGAAACCACACTGCTCTTCCCCAATCTGATGCTCTGTACATGCCTTCACCCTCTCAATCAATACCCTCCCATATAATTTACCAGGAATACTCAACAAACATATACCTCTGTAATTTTAGCACTCACTCTTATCCCCTTTGCCTTTGTACAATGGCACTATGCACGCATTCCGCCAATTCTCAGGCACCTCACCATGAATCATACATACATTAAATAACCTTACCAACAAGTCAACAATACAGTCACCCCCTTTTTTAATAAATTCCACTGCAATACCATCCAAACCTGCTGCCTATATATATATATGTATATATATATATATATATATATATATATATATATATATATATATATATATATATATATATATATATATATATATATATATATATATTTGCCGCTGTCTCCCGCGTTTGCGAGGTAGCGCAAGGAAACAGACGAAAGAAATGGCCCAACCCACCCCCATATACATGCCTTGATTCAATCCACTGACAGCACGTCAACCCCGGTATACCACATCGCTCCAATTCACTCTATTCTTTGCCCTCCTTTCACTCTCCTGCATGTTCAGGCCCCGATCACACAAAATGGGAGGGTATTGATTGAGAGGGTGAAGGCATGTACAGAGCATCAGATTGGGGAAGAGCAGTGTGGTTTCAGAAGTGGTAGAGGATGTGTGGATCAGGTGTTTGCTTTGAAGAATGTATGTGAGAAATACTTAGAAAAACAAATGGATTTGTATGTAGCATTTATGGATCTGGAGAAGGCATATGATAGAGTTGATAGAGATGCTCTGTGGAAGGTATTAAGAATATATGGTGTGGGAGGCAAGTTGTTAGAAGTAGTGAAAAGTTTTTATCGAGGATGAAAGGCATGTTTACGTGTAGGAAGAGAGGAAAGTGATTGGTTCTCAGTGAATGTAGGTTTGCGGCAGGGGTGTGTGATGTCTCCATGGTTGTTTAATTTGTTTATGGATGGTGTTGTTAGGGAGGTGAATGCAAGAGTTTTGGAAAGAGGGGCAAGTATGAAGTCTGTTGGGGATGAGAGAGCTTGGGAAGTGAGTCAGTTGTTGTTCGCTGATGATACAGCGCTGGTGGCTGATTCATGTGAGAAACTGAAGAAGCTGGTGACTGAGTTTGGTAAAGTGTGTGAAAGAAGAAAGTTAAGAGTAAATGTGAATAAGAGCAAGGTTATTAGGTACAGTAGGGTTGAGGGTCGAGTCAATTGTGAGGTGAGTTTGAATGGAGAAAAACTGGAGGAAGTAAAGTGTTTTAGATATCTGGGAGTGGATCTGGCAGCGGATGGAACCATGGAAGCGGAAGTGGATCATAGGGTGGGGGTGGGGGCGAAAATTCTGGGAGCCTTGAAGAATGTGTGGAAGTCGAGAACATTATCTCGGAAAGCAAAAATGGGTATGTTTGAAGGAATAGTGGTTCCAACAATGTTGTATGGTTGCGAGGCGTGGGCTATGGATAGAGTTGTGCGCAGGAGGATGGATGTGCTGGAAATGAGATGTTTTGAGGACAATGTTTGGTGTGAGGTGGTTTGATCGAGTAAGTAACGTAAGGGTAAGAGAGATGTGTGGAAATAAAAAGAGCGTGGTTGAGAGAGCAGAAGAGGGTGTTTTGAAATGGTTCGGGCACATGGAGAGAATGAGTGAGGAAAGATTGACTAAGAGAATATATGTGTCGGAGGTGGAGGGAACGAGGAGAAGAGGGAGACCAAATTGGAGGTGGAAAGATGGAGTGAAAAAGATTTTGTGTGATCGGGGCCTGAACATGCAGGAGGGTGAAAGGAGGGCAAGGAATAGAGTGAATTGGAGCGATGTGGTATACCGGGGTTGACGTGCTGTCAGTGGATTGAATCAAGGCATCTGAAGCGTCTGGGGTAAACCATGGAAAGCTGTGTAGGTATGTATATTTACGTGTGTGGACGTATGTATATACATGTGTATGGGGGTGGGTTGGGCCATTTCTTTCGTCTGTTTCCTTGCGCTACCTCGCAAACGCGGGAGACAGCGACAAAGCAAAAAAAAAAAAAAAAAAAAATATATATATATATATATATATATATATATATATATATATATATATATATATATATATATATATATATATATATATATATATATATGGGATAAACCTTGGAAAGTTCTGTGGGGCCTGGATGTGGAAAGGGAGCTGTGGTTTCGGTGCATTATACATGACAGCTAGAGACTGTGTGAACGAATGTGGCCTTTGTCGTCTTTCCCTAGCGCTATCTCGCACATGCGGGGGGAGGGGGTTGTTATTTCATGTGTGGCGGGGTGGCGATGGGAATCAATAAGGGCAGACAGTATGAATTATGTGCATTTGTATATATGTATATGTCTTTGTGTGTATATATATGTATATGTTGAGATGCATAGGTATGTACTGTATATTTGTGTGTGTGGACGTGTATGCATATACTGTACATGTGTATGTGGGTGGGTTGGGCCATTCTTTAGTCTGTTTCCTAGCGCTACGTCGCTAACGCGGGAGACAGTGACAAAGTAAAATAGATAAATAATGATATATATATATATATATATATATATATATATATATATATATATATATATATATATATATACATTTTATTATTTTGCTTTGTCGCTGTCTCCCGCGTTTGCGAGGTAGCGCAAGGGAACATACGAAAGAAATGGCACAACCCACCCCCATACACATTTATATACATACACGTCCACGCACGCAAATATACATACCTATACATCTCAATGTACACATATATATACACACACAGACATATACATATATACACATGTACATAATTCATACTGTCTGCCTTTATTTATTCCCATCGCCACCTCGCCACACATGGAATAACATCCCCCTCCACCCTCATGTGTGCGAGGTAGCGCTAGGAAAAGACAACAAAGGCCACATTCGTTCACATTCAGTCTCTAGTTGTCATGTAATAATGCCCGAAACCACAGCTCCCTTTCCACATCCAGGCCCCACAGAACTTTCCATGGTTTACCCCAGACGCTTCACATGCCCTGATTCAATCCATTGACAGCACGTCGACCCCGGTATACCACATCGATCCAATTCACTCTATTCCTTGCCCGCCTTTCACCCTCCTGCATGTTCAGGCCCCGATCACTCAAAATCTTTTTCACTCCATCTTCCCACCTCCAATTCGGTCTCCCCCTTCTCCTCGTTCCCTCCACCTCCGACACATATATCCTCTTGGTCAAACTTTCCTCACTCATTCCCTCCATGTGCCCAAAACATTTCAAAACACACTCTTCTGCTCTCTCAACCACGCTCTTTTTATTCCACACATCTCTCTTACCCTTACATTACTTACTCGATAAAACCACCTCACACCATATATTGTCCTCAAACATCTCATTTCCAACACATCCACCCTCCTGCGCACAACTCTATCCATAGCCCACGTCTCGCACCTTACAACATTGTTGGAACCACTTTTCCTTCAAACATAGCCGTTTTTGCTTTCCGAGATAATGTTCTCGACTTCCACACATTCTTCAAGGCTCCAGGGATTTTCGCCCCCTCCCCCACCCTATGATTCACTTCCGCTTCCATAGTTCCATCCGCTGCCAGATCCACTCCCAGATATCTAAAACACTTTACTTCCTCCAGTTTTTCTCCATTCAAACTTACCTCCCAACTGACTTGACCCTCAACCCTACTGTACCTAATAACTTTGCTCTTATTCACATTTACTCTTAACTTTCTTCTTTCACATACTTTACCAAACTCAGTCACCAGTTTCTGCAGTTTCTCACATGAATCAGCCACCAGCGCTGTATCATCAGCGAACAACAACTGACTCACTTCCCAAGCTCTCTCATCCACTACAGACTGCATACTTTCCCCTCTTTCCAAAACTCTTGCATTAACCTCCCTAACAACCCCATCTATAAACAAATTAAACAACCAAGGAGACATCACACACGCCTGCCGCAAACCTACATTCACTGAGAACCAATCACTTTCCTCTCTTCCTACACGTACACATGCCTTACATCCTCGATAAAAACTTTTCACTGCTTCTAACAACTTGCCTCCCACACCATATATTCTTAGTATCTTCCACAGAGCATCTCTATCAACTCTATCATATGCCTTCTCCAGATCCATAAATGCTTCATACAAATCCATATGCTTTTCTAAGTATTTCTCACATTCTTCAAAGCAAACACCCGATCCACACATCCTCTACCACCTCTGAAACCACACTGCTCTTTCCCAATATGATGCTCAGTACATACCTCCACCCTCTCAATCAATACCCTCCCATATAATTTACCAGGAATACTCAACAAACTTATGCCTCTGTAATTTGAGCACTCACTCGTATCCCCTTTGCCTTTTTACAATGGCACTATGCAAGCATAAAGAAATGAAGTTCTTGTTGAAAGATAACATTTCTCTTATCAAAAATTTGTCATCTTTCTCCCCTTCATTGTCATATATGTATGGACTTATCAAAACACATAAACAAAATTTTCCAGCAAGACCTATTGTGAGTTCAGTAGGCTCCATCACATATAAATTATCAAAATGGTTAGTTTCCTTATTAAGCCCTATAGTGGGTAAGGTATCAAATTCTAATATCATGAACACTGTAGATTTAGTCAACAAGCTAAGCAATATCAACATTAATTTTGATTTCAAACTAGTTAGCTTTGATGTTTCCTCACTTTTCACTAAAGTTCCAGTTGATGACCTTTTAGAATAATTATTTGATGTCTTGGATGATATTCATTTACCTGTTTCAAAGTCTAATTTCATTGAACTGATAAAATTGTGTATAAAAGAATGTGTATTTCAATATAATGGAGATTATTATGCTCAAAAATTTGGTATGGCAATGAGTAACCCTCTTTCACCTGTACTAAGTAATCTTTATATGTAATTTTTTGAAACAAAATTACTAAAGGATATCTTACCTTTTAATGCAATTTGGTTTAGGTATGTAGATAATGATCTTTGTGTTTGGCCAACAAATGAAAATTTACAAATATTTCTCCCCTTAATTAACAATTCAATACCTTCCATCAAATTTACTGTAGAAAATGAAAAGAATGGTATGTTACCATTTTTAGATTGCATGATCCATAGACAATGAAACAAGTTGAAGTTTAGCATATACAGAAAACCCACCAATGTATGCTCATATATCCATTATTACTCATCTCAACATGACAGAGTTGAATTACCATCATTTCAATCTATGTTCCCAAGGGCATTACGTATTTGCAGTCCAGAGTTTACTGATGATGAGTTTGAGAAGATATATTCTATTGGATCTAAGTTAAAGTACCCTAGATATTTCATTGATAAATCCCTTAAGTTAGCAAAGAAATCATTTTATAGAGTTGAGCCCAAACCTCTCATTGACACCAAGAATCTTTTAGTTCTCCCTTTTAATAATAATTTCACTTTGATTCCCATGTTGCTTAAATCCTTTAATGTAAATGTTGCCTTTAGCAACAATAATACTATAAAGAATATCTTAATCTGGAATTCACCTGAAAATTCTCTTGGTTGCATCTATAAAGTTCCTTGTGGAAACTGTGATAAATTTTATGTTGGTCAGACTGGTAAGGATCTTTCTGTTAGACTTAAGCAACATAAATATAGTATAAGAACGGGACAAGAATCAAATGCCTTGTTTAATCATGTTAAAAACTATGATCATTATATTGACTGGAGTAACGCCATCTCAGTTGTTAACTCTAACTCTATTACCAAGAGAAATATCATTGAATCTTCTATTATCAAATACACAAAGAATTGTAATCTTAATATTAGTGATGGTCTGTACAAATTAGATAAGTTTATTGTTGATAAGATATGTAAAATGATAAGTTTATGAACGCTCGTTGCATGTTTTGGACAATCACATGTTTACCAAATGGCGTCCTAGCTTTGTCTCTTCGATGTATATCAACTGACTGTTATATTTCTCTCTTGTGTCTCCCCTGATGATGTGATTCTTACACGAAAGTGCACTTGGGAACTTTTCGTGTTTCATTTTCCCCGTGGACTCATAGGAATATATATATATATATATATATATATATATATATATATATATATATATATATATATATATATATATATATATATATATATATATATATATATATATATATATATTTTCCCTGGGGATAGGGGAGAAAGAATACTTCCCACGTATTCCCTGCGTGTCGTAGAAGGCGACTAAAAGGGAAGGGAGCGGGGGGCTGGAAATCCTACCCTCTCGTTTTTTTTTAATTTTCCAAAAGAAGGAACAGAGAAGAGGGCCAGGTGAGGATATTCCCTTAAAGGCCCAGTCCTCTGTTCTTAACGCTACCTCGCTATCGCGGGAAATGGCGAATAGTATGAAAAAAAAAAATATATATATATATATATGTATGTATATATATGTATATATATATATATATATATATATATATATATATATATATATATATATATATATATATATATATATATATATATATATATATATATATATATGTGTGTGTGTTTGATGATAGAGTGGCAGATATAGGGTGTTTTGGTCGAGGTGGCTGTGCAAAGTGAGAGGGTTAGGGAAAATGATTTGGTAAACAGAGAAGAGGTAGTAAAAGCTTTGCGGAAGATGAAAGCCGGCAAGGCAGCAGGTTTGGATGGTATTGCAGTGAATTTATTAAAAAAGGGGGCTGACTGTATTGTTGACTGGTTGGTAAGGTTATTTGATGTATGTATGACTCACGGTGAGGTGCCTGAGGATTGGTGGAATGCGTGCATAGTGCCATTGTACAAAGGCAAAGGGGATACGAGTGAGTGCTCAAATTACAGAGGTATAAGTTTGTTGAGTATTCCTGGTAAATTATATGGGAGGGTATTGATTGAGAGGGTGAAGGCATGTACAGAGCATCAGATTGGGGAAGAGCAGTGTGGTTTCAGAAGTGGTAGAGGATGTGTGGATCAGGTGTTTGCTTTGAAGAATGTATGTGAGAAATACTTAGAAAAGCAAATGGATTTGTATGTAGCATTTATGGATCTGGAGAAGGCATATGATAGAGTTGATAGAGATGCTCTGTGGAAGGTATTAAGAATATATGGTGTGGGAGGCAAGTTGTTAGAAGCAGTGAAAAGTTTTTATCGAGGATGTAAGGCATGGTTACGTGTAGGAAGAGAGGAAAGTGATTGGTTCTCAGTGAATGTAGGTTTGCGGCAGGGGTGTGTGATGTCTCCATGGTTGTTTAATTTGTTTATGGATAGGGTTGTTAGGGAGGTGAATGCAAGAGTTTTGGAAAGAGGGGCAAGTATGAAGTCTGTTCGGGATGAGAGAGCTTGGGAAGTGAGTCAGTTATTGTTCGCTGATGATACAGCGCTGGTGGCTGATTCATGTGAGAAACTGCAGAAGCTGGTGACTGAGTTTGGTAAAGTGTGTGAAAGAAGAAAGTTAAGAGTAAATGTGAATAAGAGCAAGGTTATTAGGTACAGTAGGGTTGAGGGTCAAGTCAATTGGGAGGTAAGTTTGAATGGAGAAAAACTGGAGGAAGTAAAATGTTTTAGATATCTGGGAGTGGATCTGGCAGCGGATGGAACCATGGAAGCGGAAGTGGATCATAGGGTGGGGGAGGGGGCGAAAATCCTGGGAGCCTTGAAGAATGTGTGGAAGTCGAGAACATTATCTCGGAAAGCAAAAATGGGTATGTTTGAAGGAATAGTGGTTCCAACAATGTTGTATGGTTGCGAGGCGTGGGCTAAGGATAGAGTTGTGCGCAGGAGGATTGATGTGCTGGAAATGAGATGTTTGAGGACTATGTGTGGTGTGAGGTGGTTTGATCGAGTAAGTAACGTAAGGGTAAGAGAGATGTGTGGAAATAAAAAGAGCGTGGTTGAGAGAGCAGAAGAGGGTGTTTTGAAATGGTTTGGACACATGGAGAGAATGAGTGAGGAAAGATTGACCAAGAGGATATATGTGTCGGAGGTGGAGGGAAAGAGGAGAAGTGGGAGACCAAATTGGAGGTGGAAAGATGGAGTGAAAAAGATTTTGTGTGATCGGGGCCTGAACATGCAGGAGGGTGAAAGGAGGGCAAGGAATAGAGTGAATTGGATCGATGTGGTATACCGGGGTTGACGTGCTGTCAGTGGATTGAATCAAGGGCATGTGAAGCGTCTTGGGTAAACCATGGAAAGCTGTGTAGGTATGTATATTTGCGTGTGTAGACGTATGCATATACATGTGTATGGGGGTGGGTTGGGCCATTTCTTTCGTCTGTTTCCTTGCGCTACCTCGCAAACGCGGGAGACAGCGACAAAGCAAAAAAAAAAAATATAAATATATATATATATATATATATATATATATATATATATATATATATATATATATATATATATATATATATATATATATATATATATATATATATATATATATATATATATATATAATCCCTGGGGATAGGGAGAAAGAATACTTCCCACGTATTCGCTTCGTGTCGTAGAAGGCGACTAAAAGGTGAGGGAGCGGGGGGCTGGAAATCCTCCCCTCTTGTTTTTTTTTTTTTTTAACTTTCCAAGAGAAGAAACAGAGAAGGGGGCCAGGTGAGGATAATCCCTCAGAGGCCTAGTCCTCTGTTCTTAACGCTACCTTGCTAATGCGTGAAATGGCGAATATTTTGAAAAAAAGAAAATATATATATATATATATACATATATATATATATATATATATATATATATATATATATATATATATATATATATATATATATATATATATATATATATATATATATATATATATATATATATATATCCTCAAAGGCTCAGTCCTCTGTTCTTAACGCTACCTAGCTAACACGGGAAATGGCGAATAGGGGATAGGGGAAAAAGAATACTACCCACGCATTCCTCATTGGGAATACTTGGTTTAAAAAGAGAGATATACATAAGTATACGTATGTAAGTAGGAGAGTTAGCCAGATAGCGTTATTGGATTACGTGTTAATTGATAGGCGCGCGAAAGAGACACTTTTGGATGTTAATATGCTGGGAGATGCAACTGGAGGGATGTCTGATCATTATCTTGTGGAGGCGAAGATGAAGATTTGTAGAGGTTTTCAGAAGAGAAGAGAGAATGTTGGGGTGAAGAGAGTGGTGACAGTAAGTGAGCTTGGGAAGGAGACTTGTGTGAGGAAGTGCCAGGAGAGACTGAGTTCAGAATGGAAAAAGGTGAGAACAAAGGAGGTAAGGGGAGTGGGGGAGGAATGGGATGAATTTAGGGAAGCAGTGATGGCTTGCGCAAAAGATGCTTGTGGCATGAGAAGCGTGGGATTTGGGTAGACTAGAACGGGTAGTGAGTGGTGGGATGAAGAAGTAAGATTATTAGTGAAAGAGAAGAGAGAGGCATTTGGACGATATTTGCAGGGAAATAATGCAAATGATTGGGAGATGTATAAAAGAAAGACGCAGAAGGTCAAGAGAAAGGTGCAAGAGGTGAAAAAGAGGGCAAATGAGAGTTGGGGTGAGAGAGTATCATTAAATTCTAGGGAGAATAAAAAGATTTTGGAAGGAGTTAAATAAAGCGCGTAAGACAAGGGAACAAATGGGAACTTCAGTGAAGGGGGCTAATGGGGAGGTGATAACAAGTAGTGGTGATGTGAGGAGATGGAGTGAGTATTTTGAAGGTTTGTTGAATGTGTTTGATGACATAGTGGCAGATATAGGGTGTTTTGGTCGAGGTGGTGTGCAAAGTGAGACGGTTAGGGAAAAAGATTTGGTAAACAGAGAAGAGGTAGTAAAAGCTTTGCCGAAGATGAAAGCCGGCAAGGCAGCGGGTTTGGATGGTATTGCAGCGGAATTTATTAAAAAAGGTGGTAACTGTATTGTTGACTGGTTGGTAAGGTTATTTAATAAATGTATGATTCATGGTGAGGTGCCTGAGGATTGGCGGAATGTTTGCATAGTGCCATTGTACAAAGGCAAATGGGACAAAGGTGATTGCTAAAATTTCAGAGGTATAGGTTTGTTAAGTATTCCTGGGAAATTATATGGGAGGGTATTGATTGAGAGGGTGAAGGCATGTACAGAGCATCAGACTGGGGAAGAGCAGTGTGGTTTCAGAAGTGGTAGAGGATGTGTGGATCAGGTGTTTGCTTTGAAGAATGTATGTGAGAAATACTTAGAAAAACAAATGGATTTGTATGTAGCATTTATGGATCTGGAGAAGGCATATGATGGAGTTGATAGAGATGATCTGTGGAAGGTATTAAGCATATATGGTGTGGAAGGGAAGTTATTAAAAGCAGTGAAAAGTTTTTATTGAGGATATAAGGCATGTGTACGTGTAGGAAGAGAGGAAAGTGATTGGTTCTCAGTGAATGTAGGTTTGCGGCAGGGGTGTGTGATGTCTCCATGGTTGTTTAATTTGTATATAGATGGAGTTGTTAGTGAGGTGAATGTAAAAGCTTTGGAAAGAGGGGCAAGTATGCAGTCTGTTGTGGATGAGAGAGCTTGGGAAGTGAGTCAGTTGTTGTTCACCGATGATACAGCGCTTGTGGCTGATTCATGTGAGAAATTGCAGAAGCTGGTGACTGAGTTTGGTAAAGTGTGTGAAAGAAGAAAGTTGAGAGTAAATGTCAATAAGAGCAAGATTATTAGGTACAGTAGGGTTGAGGGTCAAGTCAATCAGGAGGTAGGTTTCAATGGAGAAAAACTGGAGGAAGTGAATTGTTTTAGATATCTGGGAGTGGATTTGGCAGCGGATGGAACCATGGAAGCGGAAGTGAATCATATGATGGGGGAGAAGGCGAAAACTCTGGGAGCCTTGAAGAATGTGTGGAAGTCGAGAACATTACCTCGGAAAGCAAAAATGGGTATGTTTGAAGGAATAGTGGTTCCAACAATGTTGTATGGTTGCGAGACGTGGGCTATGGATAGAGTTGTGCGGAGGAGGATGGATGTTCTGGAAATGAGATGTTTGAGGACAATATGTGGTGTGAGGTGGTTTGATCGAGTAAGTAATAACAGGGTAAGATAGATGTGTGGTAATAAAAAGAGTGTGGTTGAGAGAGCAGAAGAGGGTGTTTTGAAATGGTTTGGTGACATGGAGAGAATGAGTGAGGAAAGAATGGCTAAGAGGATGTATATGTCAGAGGTGGAGGGAACGAGGAGAAGTGGGAGACCAAAATGGAGCTGGAAAGATAGAGTGAAAAAGATTTTGAGTGATCGGGGCCTGAACATGCAGGAGAGTGAAAGGCGTTCAAGGAATAGAGTGAATTGGAACGATGTGGTATACCGGGGTCGACGTGCTGTCAATGGATTGAACCAGGGCATGCGAAGCGTCTGGGGTAAACCATGGAAAGTTCTGTGGGGCCTGGATGTGGAAAGGGAGCTGTGGTTTCGGTGCATTATTACATGACAGCTAGAGACTGAGTGTGAACGAATGTGGCCTTTGAAGTCCTTTCCCAGCGCTACCTTGCACACATGAGGGGGGAGGGGGTTGTTATTTCATGTGTGGCTAGGTGTCGTTGGGAATGAATAGAGGCAGACAGTATGAATTATGTACATGTGTATATATGTATGTGTCTCTGTGTGTGTAAATATATGTATTCGTTGAGATGTATAGGTATGTATATTTGCGTGTGTGGACGTGTATGTATATACATGTGTATATGGGTGGGTTGGGCCATTCTTCCGTCTGTTTCCTTGCGCTGCCTTGCAACGCGGGAGACAGCGACAAAGCAAAATGATAAATAGACACAAAATTTCGGATCTTTTAGGACAATGACCTATGATTCCCCTTCACAATACGGAATTCGGGGTTAACTTACAGCATGTCAATGAATATGGTAATGAGGGTTTAACTTACATGTTAAATGAACAGGTTTATGGGAGTTTAACTTACACGTTAAATCAGCAGGTTTATCAGGGTTTTCCCGTCTGTCTCATCAAGTGCTTATGAGAGGAGAAAAAATTTAAGCGGTTCGAGTCTATAACAAGTTAACACCTACTTCAGGTGTCATAAAGTATCTCAGACTAAGCTTTTATAGATGTACACACACACACACACACACACACACACACACACACGACATGGCATAACCCAAACGTGTATACCCAGTCACCAATAGACGTCACGGAAAAAGAGTATAGAAGTGACCGATTAGTACTTACAGTTTAAGGGACGCTTAAGGCTTTGAAGTTCTCCCTATCTCTCCCTTTGTTAAACACTTTGAATCTCACTCCCTTCTTTTAAATCACCAATATGGCTTTTGTAGTGAAAAGTCTACAGGTGACCGTCATTCCTGTATGGCCTGCCTTTGCTTGTACTATCTTAGTGGGTTTTGGTGAATCTTTTGTCGTGGCCCTCGACATGTCTAAAGCATTTACCTTAACAGCTAGATAATGTATGTGAAGCGATGCGGCCTTTCTCCCTAGGTGCCTGGCGTTAAGCGGTAACGCGAGACACAACGACCTGCTATAATATATATGATATATGATATATATTTATGAGTATGAAGTCTGTTGGGGATGAGAGAGCTTGGGAAGTGAGTCAGTTGTTGTTCGCTGATGATACAGCGCTGGTGGCTGATTCATGTGAGAAACTGCAGAAGCTGGTGACTGACTTTGGTAAAGTGTGTGGAAGAAGAAAGTTAAGAGTAAATGTGAATAAGAGCAAGGTTATTAGGTACAGTAGGGTTGAGGGTCAAGTCAATTGGGAGGTGAGTTTGAATGGAGAAAAACTGGAGGAAGTGAAGTGTTTTGGATATCTGGGAGTGGATCTGGCACCGGATGGAACCATGGAAGCGGAAGTGGATCATAGGGTGGGGGAGGGGGCGAAAATTCTGGGGGCCTTGAAGAATGTGTGGAAGTCGAGAACATTATCTCGGAAAGCAAAAATGGGTGTTTGAAGGAATAGTGGTTCCAACAATGTTGTATGGTGGCGAGGCGTGGGCTATGGATAGAGTTGTGCGCAGGAGGATGGATGTGCTGGAAATGAGATGTTTGAGGACAATGTGTGGTATGAGGTGGTTTGATCGAGTGAGTAACGTAAGGGTAAGAGAGATGTGTGGAAATAAAAAGAGCGTGGTTGAGAGAGCAGAAGAGGGTGTTTTGAAGTGCCTTTACATCTCAATGTACACATATATATACACACACAGACACATACATATATACCCATGCACACAATTCACACTGTCTGCCTTTATTCATTCCCATCGCCACCTCGCCACACATGGAATACCATCCCCCTCCCCCCTCATGTGTGCGGGGTAGCGCTAGGAAAAGACAACAAAGGCTCCATTCGTTCACACTCAGTCTCTAGCTGTCATGCAATAATGCCCGAAACCACAGCTCCCTTTCCACATCCAGGCCCCACACAGCTTTCCATGGTTTACCCCAGACGCTTCATATGCCCTGATTCAATCCACTGACAGCACGTCAACCCCGGTATACCACATCGATCCAATTCACTCTATTCCTTGCCCGCCTTTCACCCTCCTGCATGTTCAGGCCCCGATCACTTAAAATCTTTTTCACTCTATCTTTCCACCTCTAATTTGGTCTCCCACTTCTCCTCTTTCCCTCGACCTCCGACATATATATCCTATTGGTCAATCTTTCCTTTCTCATCCTCTCCATGTGCCCAAACCATTTCAAAACACCCTCTTCTGCTCTTTCAACCACACTCATTTTATTTCCACACATCTCTCATACCCTTACGTTACTTACTCGATCAAACCACCTCACACCACACATAGTCCTCAAACATCTCATTTCCAGCACATCAATCCTCCTGCGTACAACTCTATCCATAGCCCACGCCTCGCAACCATAAAACAATGTTGGAACCACTCTTCCTTCAAACATACCCATTTTTGCTTTCGGAGATAATGTTCTAGACTTCCACATATTCTTCAAGGCTCCCAGGATTTTCGCCCCCTCCCCCACCCTATGATTCACTTTCGCTTCCATGGTTCCATCCCCTGCCAGATCCACTCCCAGATATCTAAAACACTTTGCTTACTCCAGTTTTTCTCCATTCAAACTTACTTCCCAGTTGACTTGACCCTCAACCCTACTGTACCTAATAACCTTGCTCTTATTCACATTTACTCTTAACTTTCTTCTTTCACACACTTTACCGAACTCAGTCACCAGCTTCTGCAGTTTCTCACATGAATCAGCCACCAGCGCTGTAGCATCAGCGAACAACAACTGACTCACTTCCCAAGCTCTCTCATCCCCAATAAACTTCATACTTGCCCCTCTTTCCAAAACTCTTGCATTCACCTCCCTAACAACCCCATCCATAAACAAGTTAAACAACCATGGAGACATCACACACCCCTGCCGCAAACCTACATTCACTGAGAACCAATCACTTTCCTCTCTTCCTACGCGTACACATGCCTTACATCCTCGATAAAAACTTTTCACTGCTTCTAACAACTTGCCTCCCACACCATATTTTCTTAATACCTTCCACATAGCATCTCTATCAACTCTATCATATGCCTTCTCCAGATCCATAAATGCTACATACAAATCCACATGCTTTTCTAAGCAGTACTCCTGAAACAGTAGTTGTGGGAGTGTGTGATAGAATGTAAGAAAGTAAATTCTCAATTGATATGGGTAAAACTGAAAGTTGATGGAGAGAGATGGGTGATTATTGGTGCATATGCACCTGGGCATTAGAAGAAAGATCATGAGAGGCAAGTGTTTTGGGAGCAGCTGAATGAGTGTGTTAGTGGTTTTGATGCACGAGACCGGGTTATAGTGATGGGTGATTTGAATGCAAAGGTGAGTAATGTGGCAGTTGAGGGAATAATTGGTATACATGGGGTGTTCAGTGTTGTAAATGGAAATGGTGAAGAGCTTGTAGATTTATGTGCTGAAAAAGGACTGGTGATTGGGAATACCTGGTTTAAAATGCGAGATATACATAAGTATACGTATGTAAGTAGGAGAGATGGCCAGGGAGCGTTATTGGATTACGCGTTAATTGACAGGCGCGCGAAAGAGACTTTTGGATGTTAATGTGCTTAGAGGTGCAACTGGAGGGATGTCTGATCATTATCTTGTGGAGGCTAAGGTGAATATACATATATATATATATATATATATATATATATATATATATATATATATATATATATATCTATATATATATATATATATATATATATATATATATATATATATATATATATATATATATATATATATATATATATATATATATATTTATATATATATATATATATATATATATATATATATATATATATATATATATATATATATATATATATATATATATATATATATATATACGTATATATATATATATATATATATTATCCCTGGGGATAGGGGATTAAGAATACTTCCCACGTATTCCCTGCGTGTCGTAGAAGGCGACTAAAAGGGGAGGGAGCGGGGGGCTGGAAATCCTCCCCTCTCATTTTTTTTTTTTTAATTTTCCAAAAGAAGGAACAGAGGGGGCCAGGTGAGGATATTCCAAAAAAGGCCCAGTCCTCTGTTCTTAACGCTACCTCGCTAACGCGGGAAATGGCAAATAGTTTAAAAGAAAGAAAGAAAGATATATATATATATACGTATATATATATATATACGTATATATATATATATATATATATATATATATATATATATATATATATATATATATATATATATATATATATATATATATATATATATATATACGTGAGGTGGTTTGATCGAGTAAGTAACGTAAGGGTAAGAGAGATGTGTGGAAATAAAGAGAGCGTGGTTGAGAGAGCAGAAGAGGGTGTTTTGAAATGGTTTGGGCACATGCAGAGAATGAGTGAGGAAAGATTGACCAAGAGGATATATGTGTCGGAGGTGGAGGGAACGAGGAGAAGTGGGAGACCAAATTGGAGGTGGAAAGATAGAGTGAAAAAGATTTTGTGTGATCGGGGCCTGAACATGCAGGAGGGTGAAAGGCGTGCAAGGAATAGAGTGAATTGGATCGATGTGGTATACCGGGTTTGACGTGCTGTCAGTGGATTGAATCAGGGCATGTGAAGCGTCTGGGGTAAACCATGGAAAGCTGTGTAGGTATGTATATTTGCTTGTGTGAACGTGTATGTATATACATGTGTATGGGGGTGGGTTGGGCCATGTCTTTCGTCTGTTTCCTTGCGCTACCTCGCAAACGCGGGAGACAGCGACAAAGCAAAAAAACAAAAAAAAGTATATATTATCCTTGGGGATGGGATAGGGGAGAAAGAATACTTCCAACGTATTCCCTGCGTGTCGTAGAAGGCGACTAAAAGGGGAGGGAGCGGGGGGGCTGGAAATCCTTCCCTCTCGTTTTTTTTAATTTTCAAAAAGAAGGAACAGAGACGGAGGCCAGGTGAGGGTATTCCCTCAAAATCCCGGTCCTCTGTTCTTAACGCTACCTCGGTAATGCGGGAAATGGCGAATAGTTTGAAAAAAAAAATATATATATATATATATATATATCATACAAACCTCCAACAGCCAGGATCGAACCTGGGACCCCTTGTGCAAGAGGCAGGCATGCTAACCGCTAGGCTAAGGGACTGTATAATAGGAAACAACTATTCGAAATACTAAGTACTCGAATACCCTTCGTCTCACAATGGTGAGCAACGGGGTCTATCGGTTGTTTCCGAACAGAACACATAGCCAGCTGATAGCGTTTTACCGAAACTGACTGTACAACGCGGAGTTATATGAATACGAATAAAGTGTATATGAACGCGCACCTTCATAGAACATACAAACCTCCAGCAGCCAGGATCGAACCTGGGACCCCTTGTGCAAGAGGCAGGCATGCTAACCGGTAGGCTAAGGGACTGTATAATAGTAAACAACTATCAACGCTATCAGCTGGCTATGTGTTCTGTTCGGAAACAACCGATAGACACCGTTGCTCACCATTGTGAGACGAAGGGTATTCGAGTACTTAGTATTTCGAATAGTTGTTTCCTATTATACAGTCCCTTAGCCTAGCGGTTAGCATGCCTGCCTCTTGCACAAGGGGTCCCAGGCTCGATCCTGGCTGTTGGAGGTTTGTATGTTCTATGAAGGTGCGCGTTCATGTACACTTTATTCGTATGTATATATATATATATATATATATATATATATATATATATATATATATGTATATTTCATACATATGGCCATTTTCCGCGTTAGTGAGGTAGCGTTAGAACAGAGAACTGAGCCTTAGAGGGAATATTTCTCTCTTGGCCTCTTTCTCTGTTCCTTCATTTGGAAAAAGTAAAACGAGAGGAGAGGATTTTCAACCCGCGCCTCCCTTTCCTTTTATTCGCCTTCTACGACACGTAGGTAATCCGTGGGAGGTGTTCTTTCTTCCCTATTGCCAGGGATAATATATATACACGATCTTGAACGGGTCCACATAAGCGATGGCTGGCAAGGTGTCTGCTTGTACACTCGGATGATCTCTCATGCGCAAAGAGAGAGAGAGAGAGAGAGAGAGAGAGAGAGAGAGAGAGAGAGAGAGAGAGAGAGAGAGAGAGAGAGAGAGAGAGAGAGAGACAGACAGACAGACAGACAGACAGAGATGGTTCGTGACCCCCGAATGACTTGTGATGTAAGTTATCTGGCTTGTGATGAAAGGTCTAGCGTGGTCTTGGCTACGCTACAGCAGCTGGTTCTAGTCATCACCACCACAGACGTAAGCAGCTTGTGTGTGACAAGTTTGTTCGGTGGTCTCTAACTTCTCAACAGACGGCATCGTGAACACATGACTCCAAGACCTTATGTTAGCCTACAAGTTCTCAGTTCATCAGATTCATAATCTAGTGTTGAACAAATACAAAGAATGATCCAAAAATATCTGGCCCTAGGCCGGGGTGTGGGGGATGAAGATCTCCAAAGATTTCACGAAGTATTCACCAGACGATTACGTCAAATAGGACCCTAATGTGAACCCGCCCTGGAACCTCTTGAAAGTCATAATTCCGAAAGGAACGTCTTCAGGAGACAGAGTATTTTCTCTTCAAGTCTCAGGAGAAAATTAGTGTTAACTGATTATGACCATAATATCTGACGTCAGTTAATCTTGTACAAAAGAGACACCTCATGTGACAAGCCATCTTCTGGGCAGCCCATATGAATTTTGACTTTAAAAACCTTAAAGGAAAATGTAATACTGGCTGTCTGACTTTTTGTTATTTGTTATCTTATAGGTCAAGAATTGAAAGGCACTTCAAGCTACTTAAGGTATCAACATGTCTTCAAAATATAGACAATGGATGATAAAAAGGAAGAGAGAGAGAGAGAGAGAGAGAGAGAGAGAGAGAGAGAGAGAGAGAGAGAGAGAGAGAGAGAGAGAGAGAGAGAGAGAGAGAGAGAGAGAGAGAGAGAGAGAGTTGCTTCTCTGCTTGTGACGTAGTTTGTGCATAGCGAGAGGGCATGATGACCAAGAACCAGGGTTTCCTCACCCTACACAGCACAGGTGCACATTACATTGCATCTTGCCCCCCTTCCCCCAATGCTACCGGCGCGTCATCCTAACATATATAGACAAATGACCCCGCCTCACCTGCCAGCGAGCACTGTGCTGCGGAATACCATCCGTTTTAGGGACTGACTCAAGAGTGTGTTGCAGCCTAACCCCGTGGCCGTACGTACTGTTTCATTGCGTAAGACAAACACCGAAGGATCACTATTGACCGAGTTCTGCTCCGCAGGATCTTTAATGTGGAGAAGTACAAATGTGGTGCACAAGGCAGGGATTATGAGTCTTTCATGGTAACTCGCGAAGAAAGGCTGTTGTTCTGAGGCGAGGTAACAATGGAGGCTCGTGCCTCTCTTACAATTACACCAGACGCACTCATCAACCCTTCATAAACCCATATGAACTTATGCAAGTGTATGTGTGTGTGTGTGTGTGTGTGTGTGTGTGTACTCATTCAGAAAAATTTTGTCAGCTGACCAGAGACAGGAGCCTCCGAAAGCTGAGAAGTTATAGCTTCGGCCTGTGGATGTATTTCAGAATATTATCTTGGAACTATGTGTGATGGTCCCCAAGACGTGCACATCCTGACCTTATGACACACACGCAAATAATGAGATTTACGCCTTCTTTCACTTTATTTCGATCACACATTCAGTCTGTCTTTAGATTAAGGTCATTTTCTGACGCTCAATCAAAAATGCAAGGATTGTCATCTCTCATATATGGTCATAGGAATCAACAGGTCGATAAGCTAAGATGAGTCATAGATCAGGATTATGGAGGGAAGGTTGTAGGTACCACAGTTCACCGTACATAAGAACACCTCAAGTTACAGACATGATTCATGCTCTGCACCTACCCTCCCACCCTAATCACTCTAAGAATATTTTACTTAACCACCTAAAGTACACCACATCAGTATTTACTTTAACACATGGCTGTCTGAAATACTCTTTTTTCATCATTGCGTTATCCAAAAAAAGTATTCTTGTGCCGCCATATCTATCACTGTAGTGTTGTGATTAGATCAACATACCAATTCCTTATTACTTTTTTCCATTTAATGGACTCGTTTCATCAGATTACTTTCCTCCATGGCTCCTGGTGGACAGTATTCAATATAGAGAACTCAACACAGATGCTAGTAAGACACAAATTATGAGAAGTACATCATAACCCCCTACTGTCAACTTGCTTTCATTGGATCGTTTACCTGTAAACTGGAACTGTAAGTCTTCATCGGTGTTATCTTGTTGTATCCTAGGGCTGTATGCACAGTTGTACACTGAACTAACTACTGACAAAAAGTCAGACAGCCAGTATTACATTTTCCTTTAAGGTTTTTAAAGTCAAAATTCATATGGGCTGCCCAGAAGATGGCTTGTCACATGAGGTGTCTCTTTTGTACAAGATTAACTGACGTCAGATATTATGGTCATAATCAGTTAACACTAATTTTCTCCTGAGACTTGAAGAGAAAATACTCTGTCTCCTGAAGACGTTCCTTTTGGAATTATGACTTTCAAGAGGTTCCAGGGCGGGTTCACATTAGGGTCCTATTTGACGTAATCGTCTGGTGAATACTTCGTGAAATCTTTGGAGATCTTCATCCCCCACACCCCGGCCTAGGGCCAGATATTTTTGGATCATTCTTTGTATTTGTTCAACACTAGATTATGAATCTGATGAACTGAGAACTTGTAGGCTAACATAAGGTCTTGGAGTCATGTGTTCACGATGCCGTCTGTTGAGAAGTTAGAGACCACCGAACAAACTTGTCACACACAAGCTGCTTACGTCTGTGGTGGTGATGACTAGAACCCAGCTGCTGTAGCGTAGCCAAGACCACGCTAGACCTTTCATCACAAGCCAGATAACTTACATCACAAGTCATTCGGGGGTCACGAACCATCTCTAGCTTGTGTTATACTAATGCATAAGACCGTTGTCCCACCTACAAAAAGTCCGATACTCTGATTTGTTTCATACTCGTCTACAAGATTCTACGCGATATTTGCCACAGGAAGTCATATTTGCATTTTTGCATCCTTTTGCGATATTTGCGCATGAACGAAGGATGATCATCCAGTGAGACAAAATTCTGCTGGGCTTGTGTGTCGACAGCGGCAGTATCTTGGAAGGTCGACCCGTCCCTGGTTGCTTCAGACATTAAAGTGAGGTGGCTATCATATCCCATCGCTGACCTGCGTGTGTGGGGTGGCCTTTCAATAGTTTTATGGGGGTTTGCCAAGGTACCTCGGGGTACTGTAGGGCTTAATGACTTGTCCGGAGGTATGTGCAGGTTTTACTGTTCGCAGATACACTGGAGTTTTATATAGGGTATTATTTATGTTACGTTTATAGACAGTGTGGGCTATCCTCACATGTTAGGGTATATTGGGCTTTAGTAACTTGCCCAGAGGTATGCGAGGTTGTTTAAAGGTCCCCGACCGAGCTGCATTGCTGGAAAAAAAACTTACCTGGCCATTCGCTATAAAGTTGCTTTGCATGGGGACTTGGAGCTCCGTCGAGTGTTCGTCTAGGGCCTTGTTGAAGCAAATTGGGATAATGACTTCTAAAATGATTGCATGGTATGCGTTGCCAGTGCTTGCTGCAGTTTTGGGTTACTGTGGGATATGTTAAGATTTGGTGTTTCTTACAGTCAAGGAGCGTGCGAGCAGAATTATAGTGGCAAGAATCGTAGGTGAAATTTTGGAAGCCAGAATTCATCCAGACATTTACCACACTGTAAGTGGCGGCACTAGTTCTGTAACCAGTCAAGGCTCCACAGACACACAAGGATCTGTTGAAATAAGTATAAAGTGATAAGTTGTTTTTGATATTTTGTAGTGCGGCGATTCCCTAATGAGTGCGACATTAATAAGTGCGATGTGTTCCATTTATGTACGGTGCATTCCTTATCCGTGTCTCAACAAAGTATGCAGTCTAAAGCTTTATGTTACTCCTGCCTATGATGATGTGTTACAATTACCTGCGTCGAGGCTGCCGTGATAGATGCACTCATGTTTTGCACTCCTGAAATGACGATGATGTTGTACGGGTCTTCACTGTACCACACACGACTCCCAGTAGCCAGTATGATAAGGAAAAACGCGTTATGACAAGAAACGTTCAGGTAGCTTTATGTAAACTTAAAGAAATGGAAAGAAAATGTCACTGGGCTTTACAGTTATTATTAGACAGTTTTCCACGTGCGGAAATCACCAACTTGACAAAAAGTTATCTGTGCCATCAAGGTCGTATCTCATGTTTCACTGGCAGCCGTTCTAGGTGTCTGTTAACATAGTCAAGTTACGCAGCAATGAAAGTGTCGTCAACATATTTTTCAGTTGATAGTTTCCGAAGGCCAGCTGACTGTGGACAGATGGCAGTGGGCAGCCTCAGTTCAGGGTACCTGGAGCGTACGGTCTGGTGTTCATTGATGGGTTAGGAGAGAGGGGGGCCGGGGCAGACTGGAGGAGGCAGTGGCTCAGCGTCTCTTACCATTACGCCCCTCATCTGAAGCGCAGGAATCTGGCCGGACCCCCGCAAACCTGTTTGACGCAACAAAGGGCTTCAAGAGGGCAACCAGAAGAGGAGTAAGGGAGGGAGAGAGGGGTAAGGGGGAGGAGGCGTTGGTCATTTCCTCTCCTGGCTGGCTAGTGTGTGGTCCATTACGTCTCCTGGCTGGCTAGAGTGTGGATCATAACTCTCCTGGCTGGCTAGTATGTGGATCATCACTTCTCCTGGCTAGTTAGTGTGTGGATCATAACCTCTTCTGGCTGGCTAGTGTGTGGATCATAACCTCTCCTGGCTGGCTAGTGTGTGGATTATAACCTCTCCTGGATAGCTAGTGTGTGGATCATAACCTCTCCTGGCTGGCTAGTGTGTGGATCATAACCTCCCCTTGCTGGCTAGTGTGTTGATCATAACCTCTCCTGGCTGGCTAGTGTGTGGATCATAACCTCCCTTTGTTCGCTAGTGTGTTGATCATAACCTCTCCTGGCTGGCTAGTGTGTGGATCATAACCTCCCCATGCTGGCTAGTGTGGTGATCATAACCTCTCCTGGCTGGCTAGTGTGTGTATCATTACATCTCCTGGCTGGCTAAGTGCGAGGATCATAATCTCTCCTGGTTGGCTAGTGAGTAGATCATTAACTACCCTGGCTGTCTAGTGTGAAGATCATAACCTCAACTGGCTGGCCAGTCTGAGGATCATTACCTCCCTCGGCTGGTCAGTGTGAGGATCATAACCTCTCCTGGCTGGCTAGTGTGTGGATCATAACCTCCCCTTGCTGGCTAGTGTGTTGATCATAACCTCTCTTGGCTGGCTAGTGTGTGGATCATAACCTCCCTTTGCTCGCTAGTGTGTTGATCATAACCTCTCCTGGCTGGCTAGTGTGTGGATCATAACCTCCCCTTGCTGGCTAGTGTGGTGATCAAACCTCTCCTGGTTAGCTAATGTGTGTATCATTACATCTCCTGGCTGGCTAGTGTGTAGATCATAACCTCTCCTGGCTAGCTAGTGTGTGGTTCATAACCTCTCCTGGCTGGCTAGTGTGTGGATCATAACCTCCCCTTGCTGGCTAGTGTGTTGATCATAACCTCTCCTGGCTGGCTAGTGTGTGGATCATAACCTCCCTTTGCTCGCTAGTGTGTTGATCATAACCTCTCCTGGCTGGCTAGTGTGTGTATCATTACATCTCCTGGCTGGCTAAGTGCGAGGATCATAATCTCTCCTGGTTGGCTAGTGAGTAGATCATTAACTACCCTGGCTGGCTAGTGTGAAGATCATAACCTCAACTGGCTGGCCAGTCTGAGGATCATTACCTCCCTCGGCTGGTCAGTGTGAGGATCATAATCTCTCCTGGCTGGCTAGTGTGTGGTCCACTAACTCCTCTGGCTTGCTTGCGTAAGGATCATTACCTCCCTTAAATGGCTAGTGTGAGAGCCATTACCTCTCGTGCCTGGCTAGTATGAGGATCATTACCTCCCCTGGCTTGCTAGTGTGGGATCATTACCTCCCCTGGATAGCTTGTG
>NC_092226.1:55594626-55609528 GCF_036320965.1 Panulirus ornatus
CCATTGGGTCTGTTCTATCTTTTGAAAAAATCAGCTCATGTTGTCCTGCCCGGTCAGCATGGGCGACACTGCCTGCGGAGGTGAAGACGGGGAGGAGGACAGAGGAGGATTATGACGAGGAGGGTCGAATCCTTTTTGTTGACCAGAAAATCAGAAACCTGGACGCGAAAGACCCATCGTCCCAACCATTCTACAATGATATATATAATAAAAATATATATATATAAATACATAATAAATATTATATAATTAGATATATATATATTTATATATATATATATATATATATATATATATATATATATATATATAGATATGAATAATTTCTTTTTTTTCTTTTCATACAATTCGCCATTTCCCGCGCAGCGAAGTACCGTTACGTACAAACCGACCTGGACCTTTGAAGTGGCATATCTTCACCTGGCCCCCTTGTCTGTTCCTTCTTTTGAAAAATTAAAAAAAAAAAAAACAACGAGAGGGGAGGATTTCCAGCCCCCCGTTCCCTTCCCTTTTAGTCCCCTGCTATGACACGCAGGGAACAAGAGGTATTCTTTCTCCCCTATCCCCAGGGATAATATATATATATATATATATATATATATATATATATATATATATATATATATATATATATATATATATATATATATATATATATATTTTTTTTTTTTTTTTTTTTTTTTTGCTTTGTCGCTGTCTCCCGCGTTTGCGAGGTAGCGCAAGGAAACAGACGAAAGAAATGGCCCAACCCACCCCCATACACATGTATATACATACGTCCACACACGCAAATATACATACCTACACAGCTTTCCATGGTTTACCCCAGACGCTTCACATGCCTTGATTCAATCCACTGACAGCACGTCAACCCCGGTATACCACATCGATCCAATTCACTCTATTCCTTGCCCTCCTTTCACCCTCCTGCATGTTCAGGCCCCGATCACACAAAATCTTTTTCACTCCATCTTTCCACCTCCAATTTGGTCTCCCACTTCTCCTCGTTCCCTCCACCTCCGACACATATATCCTCTTGGTCAATCTTTCCTCACTCATTCTCTCCATGTGCCCAAACCATTTCAAAACACCCTCTTCTGCTCTCTCGACCACGCTCTTTTTATTTCCACACATCTCTCTTACCCTTACGTTACTTACTCGATCAAACCACCTCACACCACATATCGTCCTCAAACACCTCATTTCCAGCACATCCATCCTTCTGCGCACAACTCTATCCATAGCCCACGCCTCGCAACCATACAACATTGTTGGAACCACTATTCCTTTAAACATGCCCATTTTTCCTTTCCGAGATAAAGTTCTCGACTTCCACACATTCTTCAAGGCTCCCAGGATTTTCGCCCCCTCCCCCACCCTATGATCCACTTCCGCTTCCATGGTTCCATCCGCTGCCAAATCCACTACCAGACATCTAAAACACTTTACTTCCTCCAGTTTTGCTCCATTCATATATATATATATATATATATATATATATATATATATATATATATATATATATATATATATATATATATGTATATATATATTTTTTTTTTTTTTTCTTTTTTGCTTTGTCGCTGTCTCCCGCGTTTGCGAGGTAGCGCAAGGAAACAGACGAAAGAAATGGCCCAACCCACCCAAATACAAATGTATATACATACGTCCACACACGCAAATATACATACCTACACAGCTTTCCATGGTTTACCCCAGACGCTTAACATGCCTTGATTCAATCCACTGACAGCACGTCAACCCCGGTATACCACATCGCTCCAATTCACTCTATTCCTTGCAATCCTTTCACCCTCCTGCATGTTCAGGCCCCGATCACACAAAATCTTTTTCAATCCATCTTTCCACCTCCAATTTGGTCTCCCTCTTCTCCTCGTTCCCTCCACCTCCGACACATATATCCTCTTGGTCAATCTTTCCTCACTCATTCTCTCCATGTGACCAAACCATTTCAAAACACCCTCTTCTGCTCTCTCAACCACGCTCTTTTTATTTCCACACATCTCTCTTACCCTTACGTTACTTACTCGATCAAACCACCTGACACCACACATTGTCCTCAAACATCTCATTTCCAGCACATCCATCCTCCTGCGCACAACTCTATCCATAGTCCACGCCTCGCAACCATACAACATTGTTGGAACCACTATTCCTTCAAACATACCCATTTTTGCTTTCCGAGATAATGTTCTCGACTTCCACACATTCTTCAAGGCTCCCAGAATTTTCGCCCCCTCCCCCACCCTATGATCCACTTCCGCTTCCATGTTTCCGTCCGCTGCCAGATCCACTCCCAGATATCTAAAACACTTCACTTCCTCCAGTTTTTCTCTATTCAAACTCACCTCCCAATTGACTTGACCCTCAACCCTACTGTACCTAATAACCTTGCTCTTATTCACATTTACTCTTAACTTTCTTCTTTCACACACTTTACCAAACTCAGTCACCAGCTTCTGCAGTTTCTCACATGAATCAGCCACCAGCGCTGTATCATCAGCGAACAACAACTGACTCACTTCCCAAGCTCTCTCATCCCCAACAGACTTCATCCTTGCCCCTCTTTCCAAAACTTAATTGTATTTTTTCCCTGCAAAAATCGTCCAAATGCCTCTCTCTTCTCTTTCACTAATAATCTTACTTCTTCATCCCACCACTCACTACCCTTTCTAATCAACTCACCTTCCACGTTTCTCATGCCACAAGCGTCTTTTGCGCAATCCATCACTGATTCCCTAAATACATCCCATTCCTCCCCCACTCCCCTTACTTCCATTGTTCTCACCTTTTTCCATTCTGTACTCAGTCTCTCCTGGTACTTCCTCACACAAGTCTCATTCCCAAGCTCACTTACTCTCACCACCCTCTTCACCCCAACATTCTCTCTTCTTTTCTGAAAACCCATACAAATCTTCACCTTAGCCTCCACAAGATAATGATCAGACATCCCTCCAGTTGCACCTCTCAGCACATTAAGATCCAAAAGTCTCTCTTTCGCGCGCCTGTCAATTAACATGTAACCCAATAACGCTCTCTGGCCATCTCTCCTACTTACATACGAATACTTATGTATATCTCGCTTTTTAAACCAGGTATTCCCAATCACCAGTCCTTTCTCAGCACATAAATCTACAAGCTCTTCACCATTTCACCATTTCCATTTCCATTTCCTGAGGATTGGCGGAATGCGTGCATAGTGCCATTGTACAAAGGCAAAGGGGATAAGAGTGAGTGCTCAAATTACAGAGGTATAAGTTTGTTGAGTATTCCTGGCAAATTGTATGGGAGGGTATTGATTGAGAGGGTGAAGGCATGTACAGAGCATCAGATTGGGGAAGAGCAGTGTGGTTTCAGAAGTGGTAGAGGATGTGTGGATCAGGTGTTTGCTTTGAAGAATGTATGTGAGAAATACTTAGAAAAGCAAATGGATTTGTATGTAGCATTTATGGATCTGGAGAAGGCATATGATAGAGTTGATAGAGATGCTCTGTGGAAGATATTAAGAATATATGGTGTGGGAGGCAAGTTGTTAGAAGCAGTGAAAAGATTTTATCGAGGATGTAAGGCATGTGTACGTGTAGGAAGAGAGGAAAGTGATTGGTTCTCAGTGAATGTAGGTTTGCGGCAGGGGTATGTGATGTCTCCATGGTTGTTTAATTTGTTTATGGATGGGGTTGTTAGGGAGGTGAATGCAAGAGTTTTGGAAAGAGGGGCAAGTATGCAGTCTGTTGGGGACGAGAGAGCTTAGGAAGTTAGTTAGTTGTTGTTCGCTGATGATACAGCGCTGGTGGATGATTCATGTGAGAAACTGCAGATGTTGGTGACTGAGTTTGGTAAAGTGGGTGAAAGAAGAAAGTTAAGAGTAAATGTGAATAAGAGCAAGGTTATTAGGTACAGTAGGGTTGAGGGTCAAGTCAGTTGGGAGGTAACTTTGAACGGAGGACAACTGGAGGAAGTAAAGTGTTTTAGATATCCGGGAGTGGATCTGGCAGCGGATGGAACCATGGAAGCGGAAGTGAATCATAGGGTGGGGGAGGGGGCGAAAATCCTGGGAGCTTTGAAGAATGTTTGGTAGTCGAAAACATTATCTCGGAAAGCAAAAATGGGTATGTATGAAGGAATAGTGGTTCCAACAATGTTGTATGGTTGCAAGGCGTGGGCTATGGATAGAGTTGTGCGCAGGAGGATGGATCTGCTGGAAATGAGATGTTTGAGGACAATGTGTGGTGTGAGGTGGTTTGATGGAATAAGTAACGTAAGGGTAAGAGAGATGTGTGGAAATAAAAAGAGCGTGGTTGAGAGAGCAGAAGAGGGTGTTTTGAAATGGTTTGGGCACATGGAGAGAATGAGTGAGGAAAGATTGACCAAGAGGATATATGTGTTGGAGGTGGAGGGAATGAGGAGAAGTGAGAGACCAAATTGGAGGTGGAAAGATGGAGTGAAAAAGATTTTGTGTGATCGGGGCCTGAACATGCAGGAGGGAGAAAGGAGGGCAAGGAATAGACTGAATTGGATCGATGTGGTATACCGGGGTTGACGTAGTGGAGTGGATTGAATCAGGGCATGTGAAGCGTCTGCGGTAAACCATGGAAAGCTGTGTAGGTATGTATATTTGCGTGTGTGGACGTGTATGTATATACATGTGTATGGGGGTGGGTTGGGCCATTTCTTTCGTCTGTTTCCTAGCGCTACCTCGCAAACGCGGGAGACAGCAATATATGTATATATATATATATATATATATATATATATATATATATATATATATATATATATATATATATATATATATATATATATATAGATAGATATTTTGCAGGGAAAAAATGCAATTGAGCGGGAGATGTATAAAAGAAAGAGACAGGAGGTCAAGTGAAAGGTGTAAGAAGTGAAAAAGAGGGCAAATGAGAGTTGGCGTGAGAGAGTATCATTAAATTTTAGGGAGAATAAAAAGATGTTCTGGAAGGAGGTAAATAAAGTGCGTAAGACAAGGGAGCAAATGGGAACTTCAGTGAAGGGCGCAAATGGGGAGGACATAACAAGTAGTGGTGATGTGAGAAGGAGATGGAGTGAGTATTTTGAAGGTTTGTTGAATGTGTTTGATGATAGAGTGGCAGATATAGGGTGTTTTGGTCGAGGTGGTGTGCAAAGTGAGAGGGTTAGGGAAAATGATTTGGTAAACAGAGAAGAGGTAGTAAAAGCTTTGCGGAAGATGAAAGCTGGCAAGGCAGCAGGTTTGGATGGTATTGCAGTGGAATTCATTAAAAAAGGGGGTGACTATATCATTGACTGGTTGGTAAGGTTATTTAACGTATGTATGACTCATGGTGAGGTGCCTGAGGATTGGCGGAATGCGTGCATAGTGCCATTGTACAAAGGCAAAGGGGATAAGAGTGAGTGCTCAAATTACAGAGGTATAAGTTTGTTGAGTATTCCTGGTAAATTATATAGGAGGGTATTGATTGAGAGGGTGAAGGCATGTACAGAGCATCAGATTGGGGAAGAGCAGAGTGGTTTCAGAAGTGGTAGAGGATGTGTGGATCAGGTGTTTGCTTTGAAGAATGTGTGTGAGAAATACTTAGAAAAGCAAATGGATTTGTATGTAGCATTTATGGATCTGGAGAAGGCATATGATAGAGTTGATAGAGATGCTCTGTGGAAGGTATTAAGAATATATGGTGTGGGAGGCAAGTTGATAGAAGCAGTGAAAAGTTTTTATCGAGGATGTAAGGCATGTGTACGTGTAGGAAGAGAGGAAAGTGATTGGTTCTCAGTGAATGTAGGTTTGCGGCAGGGGTGTGTGATGTCTCCATGGTTGTTTAATTTGTTTATGGACGGGGTTGTTAGGGAGGTGAATACAAGAGTTTTGGAAAGAGGGGCAAGTATGAAGTCTGTTGGGGATGAGAGAGCTTGGGAAGTGAGTCAGTTGTTGTTCGCTGATGATACAGCGCTCGTGGCTGATTCATGTGAGAAACTGCAGAAGCTGGTGACTGAGTTTGGTAAAGTGTGTGAAAGAAGAAAGTTACGAGGAAATGTGAATAAGAGCAAGGTAATTAGGTACAGTAGGGTTGAGGGTCAAGTCAATTGGGAGGTAAGTTAGAATGGAGAAAAACTGGAGGAAGTAAAGTGTTTTAGATATCTGGGAGTGGATCTGGCAGCGGATGGAACCATGGAAGCGGAAGTGGATCATAGGGTGGGGGAGGGGGCGAAAATCCTGGGAGCCTTGAAGAATGTGTCGAAGTCGAGAGCATTATCTCGGAAAGCAAAAATGGGTATGTTTGAAGGAATAGTGGTTCCAGCAATGTTGTATGGTTGCGATGCGTGGGCTATGGATAGAGTTGTGCGCAGGAGGATGGATGTGCTGGAAATGAGATGTTTGAGGACAATATGTGGTGTGAGGTGGTTTGATCGAGTAAGTAACGTAAGGGTAAGAGAGATGTGTGGAAATAAAAAGAGTGTGGTTGAGAGAGCAGAAGAGGATGTTTTGAAATGATTTGGGTACATGGAGAGAATGAGTCAGGAAAGATTGACCAAGATGATATATGTGTCGGTGGTGGAGGGAACGAGAAGTGGGAGACCAAATTGGAGGTGGAAAGGTGGAGAGAAAAAGATTTTGTGTGATCGGGGCCTGAACATGCAGGAGGGTGAAAGGAGGGCAAGGAATAGAGTGAATTGGATCGATGTGGTGTACCGGGGTTGACATGCTGTCAGTGGATTGAATCAGGGCATGTGAAGTGTCTGGGGTAAACCATGGAAAGTTGTGTGGGGCCTGGATGTGGAAAGGGAGCTGTGGTTTCGGGCATTATTGCATGACAGCTCGAGACTGATTGTGAACGAATGGGGCCTTTGTTGTTATTTCCTAGTGCTACCTCGCACACATGAGGGGGGAGGTGGATGGTATTCCATGTGTGGCGAGGTGGCGATGGGAATGAATAAAGTCAGACAGTGTGAATTGTGTGCATGGGTATATATATATGTGTCTGTGTGTGTATATACATGTGTACATTGAGATGTATAGGTATGTATATTTGCGTGTGTGGACGTGTATGTATATACATTGTGTATGGGGGTGGGTTGGGCCATTTCTTTCGTCTGTTTCCTTGCGCTAACTCGTAAACGCGGGAGACAGCGACAAAGCAAAATGATATTAAAAAAAATATATATATATATATATATATATATATATATATATATATATATATATATATATATATATATATACATATATATATATATATATATATATATAAATATACATATATATGTATATATATATATATATATATATATATATATATATATATATATATATATATATATATATATATATATATATATATATATATATATATATATATATGTATATATATATGGTTTACATTTTTTTTTTTTTTTTTTTTTATACTTTGTCGCTGTCTCCCGCGTTTGCGAGGTAGCGCAAGGAAACAGACGAAAGAAATGGCCCAACCCCCCCCATACACATGTACATACACACGTCCACACACGCAAATATACATACCTACACAGCTTTCCATGGTTTACCCCGGACGCTTCACATGCCTTGATTCAATCCACTGACAGCACGTCAACCCCTGTATACCACATCGCTCCAATTCACTCTATTCCTTGCCCTCCTTTCACCCTCCTGCATGTTCAGGCCCCGATCACACAAAATCCTTTTCACTCCATCTTTCCACCTCCAATTTGGTCTCCCTCTTCTCCTCGTTCCCTCCACCTCCGACACATATATCCTCTTGGTCAATCTTTCCTCACTCATTCTCTCCATGTGCCCAAACCATTTCAAAACACCCTCTTCTGCTCTCTCAACCACGCTCTTTTTATTTCCACACATCTCTCTTACCCTTACGTTACTTACTCGATCAAACCACCTCACACCACACATTGTCCTCAAACATCTCATTTCCAGCACATCCATCCTCCTGCGCACAACTCTATCCATAGCCCACGCCTCGCAACCATACAACATTGTTGGAACTACTATTCCTTCAAACATACCCATTTTTGCTTTCCGGGATAATGTTCTCGACTTCCACACATTTTTCAAGGCTCCCAAAATTTTCGCCCCCTCCCCCACCCTATGATCCACTTCCGCTTCCATGGTTCCATCCGCTGACAGATCCACTCCCAGATATCTAAAACACTTCACTTCCTCCAGTTTTTCTCCATTCAAACTCACCTCCCAATTGACTTGACCCTCAACCCTACTGTACCTAATAACCTTGCTCTTATTCACATTTACTCTTAACTTTCTTCTTCCACACACTTTACCAAACTCCGTCACCAGCTTCTGCAGTTTCTCACATGAATCCGCCACCAGCGCTGTATCATCAGCGAACAACAACTGACTCACTTCCCAAGCTCTCTCATCCCCAACAGACTTCATACTTGCCCCTCTTTCCAAGACTCTTGCATTTACCTCCCTAACAACCCCATCCATAAACAAATTAAACAACCATGGAGACATCACACACCCCTGCCGCAAACCTACATTCACTGAGAACCAATCACTTTCCTCTCTTCCTACACGTACACATGCCTTACATCCTCGATAAAAACTTTTCACTGCTTCTAACAACTTGCCTCCCACACCATATATTCTTAATACCTTCCACAGAGCATCTCTATCAACTCTATCATATGCCTTCTCCAGATCCATAAATGCTACATACAAATCCATTTGCTTTTCTAAGTATTTCTCACATACATTCTTCAAAGCAAACACCTGATCCACACATCCTCTACCACTTCTGAAACCACACTGCTCTTCCCCAATCTGATGCTCTGTACATGCCTTCACCCTCTCAATCAATACCCTCCCATATAATTTACCAGGAATACTCAACAAACTTATACCTCTGTAATTTGAGCACTCACTCTTATCCCCTTTGCCTTTGTACAATGGCACTATGCACGCATTCCGCCAATCCTCAGGCACCTCACCATGAGTCATACATACATTAAATAACCTTACCAACCAGTCAACAATACAGTCACCCCCTTTTTTAATAAATTCCACTGCAATACCATCCAAACCTGCTGCCTTGCCGGCTTTCATCTTCCGCAAAGCTTTTACTACCTCTTCTCTGTTTACCAAAACATTTTCCCTAACCCTCTCACTTTGCACACCACCTCGACCCAAACACCCTATATCTGCCACTCTGTCATCAGACACATTCAACAAACCTTCAAAATACTCATTCCATCTCCTTCTCACATCACCACTACTTGTTATCACCTCCCCATTTACGCCCTTCACTGAAGTTCCCATTTGCTCCCTAGTCTTACGCACCCTATTTACCTCCTTCCAGAACATCTTTTTATTCTCCCTAAAATTTACTGATAGTCTCTCACCCTCAACTCTCATTTGCCCTTTTTATATATATATATATATATATATATATATATATATATATATATATATATATATATATTTTTTTTTTTTTTTTTTTTTTTTTTTTATACTTTGTCGCTGTGTCCCGCGTTTGCGAGGTAGCGCAAGGAAACAGACGAAAGAAATGGCCCAACCCCCCCCCCCATACACATGTACATACACACGTCCACACACGCAAATATACATACCTACACAGCTTTCCATGGTTTACCCCAGACGCTTCACATGCCTTGATTCAATCCACTGACAGCACGTCAAACCCTGTATACCACATCGCTCCAATTCACTCTATTCCTTGCCCTCCTTTCACCCTCCTGCATGTTCAGGCCCCGATCACACAAAATCTTTTTCACTCCATCTTTCCACCTCCAATTTGGTCTCCCTCTTCTCCTCGTTCCCTCCACCTCCGACACATATATCCTCTTGGTCAATCTTTCCTCACTCATTCTCTCCATGTGACCAAACCATTTCAAAACACCCTCTTCTGCTCTCTCAACCACGCTCTTTTTATTTCCACACATCTCTCTTACCCTTACGTTACTTACTCGATCAAACCACCTCACACCACACATTGTCCTCAAACATCTCATTTCCAGCACATCCATCCTCCTGCGCACAACTCTATCCATAGCCCACGCCTCGCAACCATACAACATTGTTGGAACCACTATTCCTTCAAACATACCCATTTTTGCTTTCCGAGATAATGTTCTCGACTTCCACACATTTTTCAAGGCTCCCAAAATTTTCGCCCCCTCCCCCACCCTATGATCCACTTCCGCTTCCATGGTTCCATCCGCTGACAGATCCACTCCCAGATATCTAAAACATATATATAAATATATATATATATATATATATATATATATATATATATATATATATATATATATATATATATATATATATATATATATATATATATATATATATATATATATATATATAGAAGCATGTGTGGAAGTTGAGAACATTATCTTGGAAAGCAGAAATGGGTATGTTTGACGGAATAGTGGTTCAAACAATGTTATATGGTTGCGAGGCGTGGGCTATGGATAGAGTTGTGCGGAGGAGGGTGGATGTGCTGGAAATGAGATGTTTGAGGACAATATGTGGTGTGGCCCCGATGACTCAAAATCTTTTTCTCTCCATCTTTCCACCTAAAATTTGGTCTGCCACTTCTCCACGTTCCCTCCACCTCTGACAAATATATCCTCTTGGCCAATCTGTCCTCACACATTCTCTCCATGTGACCAAACCCTTTCAAAACAACAATAATCACCCATCTCTCTCCATCAATTTTCAGTTTTACCCATATCAATCTAGAGTTTACTTTCTTACACTCTATCACATTCTCCCACCACACCTGTTTCAGGAGCAGTTCTACTCCTTCCCTTGTTCTTGTCCTCTCACTAACCCCTGACTTTGCACCCAATACATTACCAAACCAATCTTCCCCTTTACCCTTGAGCTTCGTTTCAGTCAGAGCCAAAACATCCAGGTTTCTTTCCTCAAACATACTACCTATCTCTCCTTTTTTCTCATCTTGGTTACATCCACACACATTTAGACACCCCAATCTGAGCCTTCGAGGAGGATGAGCACTCCCCGCGTGACCCCTTCTTCTGTTTTCCCTTTTAGAAAGTTAAAATACAAGGAGGGGAATGTTTCCAGCCCCTACTCCCGTCCCCTTAGTCGCCTTCTACGACACGTGAGGAATGCGTGGGAAGTAGTCTTTCTCCCCTATCCTCAGGGATCATATATATATATATATATATATATATATATATATATATATATATATATATATATATATATATATATATATATATATATATACATATATATATATATATATTTATATATATATATGTATATATATATATATATATATATATATATATATATATATATATATATATATATATATATATATATATATATATATATATATATATGTATATATATATATATATATATATATATATATATATATATATATATATATATATATATATATATATATATATATATATATATATATATATGTATATATATATATGTATATATATATATATATATATATATATATATATATATATATATATATATATATATATATATATATATATATATATATATATATATATATATATATATATATATATATATATATGGAATAGATGAGAAAAATTTATAACTCCATATTCCATCCATGCCGTTATTGGATTCTAAGGAACGAGGGTGTGAAAACCTCCCCCTCCATTCCTTCTTATTTTTCAATTTGTAAAAAATGGAACGAGCTAAGTGGGGAATGTTCATCCTCTGCAAAGGCTCAGGCTAGGATGTCTGAATGTGTGCGGATGAAAATATATAAGAGATATTTAGTATGTTTGAGGAAAGAAACCTGGATGTTCTGGTTCTCAATGGCAAATTAACATATTAAACAACCATGGTGACATCATACATCCCTGCCGCATACCAAATATTACTTGGAACAAGCCACTCTCCTCTCTTCCTACTCGTACACACGCCTTACACTCCGTTATAACTTACCGCTTCGAGCAGCTTTCCATTCATACCACATATTCTTGAAACCTTCGACAAGGCATCTCTATCAATCATAAATTTGTCTCCAAATCCATAAATACTACATACCAATCCTTCCATTTCTTTATGCATGATTCAAACACATTCTTTAAAGCAAGCACCTGACCCACACATCCTTTACCATTTCTGAAAACACTGCTCCAATCTGATGCTCTGAACATGCCTTCAGCCTCTCAATTACTACTCTCCCGTACTTCTTACCACGCACACTCAACAAAATTATATCTCCTTAGTTTGAGCACTCACATTCATCCCTCTTGCCTTTATACAGTGACATTATTATCTGCATTCCGCCAATCCTTGGGCACCTCACCATGATCCATATATACACTGAAAATCTTAAGTAATAAACAAGACAGTCACTCCCTTTCTTACGAAATTTAACTGCAATTCCATTCACTCCAGCCGCCTTGCCTCATTTTCTCTTACGTAAGACTTTCACCACCCTTTCTATCTTCACCAAACCACTCTCCTTGATTCTCTCACTTACCGTAGTACCCTAACACAAACACTACATCTGCCACCTTATCTTCAAATATAATTAACAGTTTTTCAAATAATTCAGCCCATATCCTCCTCACTTCATCATTTCCCCATTTGCCCCTTTTACCAATGTTCCCATTTCTTCTCTTGTTTTTTGCACACTCTTGTTAACCTCCTTCCAAAACATCTTATTTTTCTCCCTGAAGTTCACTCTCTCATCCCTACTCTTTTTCTCTCTTTTTCAAGCCCTGTCCTTTCCTTTTAACCTCCTGCCCTTTATCTTATAAATCTCTCAATCATCTGCATTTCTTTCCTGTAAGTATTGCCCATACAACTCTTTTTTCTTTCAAGAGCAACTCTAATTCTTCATCCCACCACCCACAATTCTTTCTAATCTGCCCACCTCCTAACTTACGTATGCCACAAGCTTCTCTTGCACATGCTAACACTGCTTCTCTAAATACGTCCCATTCTTCACTTTCTCCCATAACGTCATTTACTTTCTCACCTTTGGCCATTCCGCACTCAATCTCTCTCCTGATATTTCTCCACACGTCTCGTTTCCAAGCTCACTTACTCGCACCACTCTCCTTTCACACATACTGTTTCCTCTTTTCCGAAACAGGTCACTTGTTTACCAAATGGCGTCTTAGCTAAGTCTCTTCGTTGTATATCAACTGACCGTTATATTTCTTTCTTGTATCTCCCTGATGATATGATTATTACACGAAAGCGCACTTGGGAACTTATCGTGTTTCATATTCCCGTGGACTCATAGGAATAAACTTGATCACCCGCTCAATTGTGATCCTCTCTCTCTCTCTCTCTCTCTCTCTCTCTCTCTCTCTCTCTACACACACACACACACACACACACACACACATATATATATATATATATATATATATATATATATATATATATATATATATATATATATATATATATATATATATATATATATATATATATATATATATATACATATATGGTAGAGGATGTGTGGATCAGGTGTTTGCTTTGAAGAATGTATGTGAGAAAAACTTAGAAAAGCAAATGGATTTGTATGTAGCATTTATGGATCTGGAGAAGGCATATGATAGAGTTGATAGAGATGCTCTGTGGAAGGTATTAAGAATATATGGTGTGGGAGGCAAGTTGTTAGAAGCAGTGAAAAGTTTTTATCGAGGATGTAAGGCATGTGTACGTGTAGGAAGAGAGGAAAGTGATTGGTTCTCAGTGAATGTAGGTTTGCGGCAGGGGTGTATGATGTCTCCATGGTTGTTTAATTTGTTTATGGATGGGGTTGTTAGGGAGGTGAATGCAAGAGTTTTGAAAAGAGGGGCAAGTATGAAGTCTGTTGGGGATGAGAGAGCTTGGGAAGTGAGTCAGTTGTTGTTCGCTGATGATACAACGCTGGTGGCTGATTCATGTGAGAAACTACAGAAGCTGGTGACTGAGTTTGGTAAAGTGTGTGAAAGAAGAAAGTTAAGAGTATATGTGAATAAGAGCAAGGTTATTAGGTACAGTAGGGTTGAGGGTCAAGTCAATTGGGAGGTGAGTTTGAATGGAGAGAAACTGGAGGAAGTGAAGTGTTTTAGATATCTGGGAGTGGATCTGGCAGCGGATGGAACCATGGAAGCGGAAGTGGATCATAGGGTGGGGGAGGGGGCGAAAATTCTGGGAGCCTTGAAGAATGTGTGGAAGTCGAGAACATTATCTCGGAGAGCAAAAATGGGTATGTTTGAAGGAATAGTGGTTCCAGCAATGTTGTATGGTTGCGAGGCGTGGACTATGGATAGAGTTGTGCGCAGGAGGATGGATGTGCTGGAAATGAGATGTTTGAGGACAATGTGTGGTGTGAGGTGGTTTGATCGAGTAAGTAACGTAAGGGTAAGAGAGATGTGTGGAAATAAAAAGAGCGTGGTTGAGAGAGCAGAAGAGGGTGTTTTGAAATGGTTTGGTCATATGGAGAGAATGAGTGAGGAAAGATTGACCAAGAGGATATATGTGTCGGAGGTGGAGGGAACGAGGAGAAGAGGGAGACCAAATTGGAGGTGGAAAGATGGATTGAAAAAGATTTTGTGTGATCGGGGCCTGAACATGCAGGAGGGTGAAAGGAGGGCAAGGAATAGAGTGAATTGGAGCGATGTGGTATACCGGGGTTGACGTGCTGTCAGTGGATTGAATCAAGGCATGTGAAGCGTCTGGGGTAAACCATGGAAAGCTGTGTAGGTATGTATATTTGCGTGTGTGGACGTATGTATATACATGTGTATGGGAGTGGGTTGGGCCATTTCTTTCGTCTGTTTCCTTGCGCTACCTCGCAAACGCGGGAGACAGCGACAAAGCAAAAAAAAAAAAAAAAAAAAA
>NC_092226.1:55609628-55632128 GCF_036320965.1 Panulirus ornatus
GAGGGTTAGGGAAAATGATTTGATAAACTCAGAAGAGGTAGTAAAAGCTTTGCGGAAGATGAAAGCTGGCAAGGCAGCAGGTTTGGATGGTATTGCAGTGGAACTCATTAAAAAAGGGGGTGACTGTATTGTTGACTGGTTGGTAAGGTTATCTAATATAGGGCATGATTCATGGTGAGGAGCCTGAGGATTGGCGCAATGCTTGCATAGTGCCATTGTACAAAGGCAAAAGGGATAAGAGTGAGTGCTCAAATTTCAGAGGTATAAGTTTGTTGAGTATTCCTGGTAAATTATATGGGAGGGTATTGATTGAGAGGGTGAAGGCATGTACAGAGCATGAGATTGGGGAAGAGTAGTGTGGTTTCAGAAGTTGTAGAGGATGTGTGGATCAGGTGTTTGCTTTAAAGAATGTATGTGAGAAATACTTAGAAAATGAAATGGATTTGTATGGAGTATCTATTGTGAAATAAGAAAGTTGAGAGTAAATGTGAATAAGAGTAAGGTTATTAGGTACCATAGGGTTGACGGTCGAGTAAATTGGGAGGTAAGTTTGAATGGAGAAAAACTCGAGGAAGTGAAGTGTTTTAGATATCTGGGAGTGGATCTGGCAGCGGATGGAACCATGAAAGCGGAAGTGAATCATAGGGTGGGGGAGGGGGCGAAATTTCTGGGAGCCTTGAAGAATGTGTGGAAGTCAAAAACATTATCTCGGAAAGGAAAAATGGGTAGGTTTGAAGGAATAGTGGTTCCAACAATGTTGTATGGTTGCGAGGCGTAGGCTATGGATAGAGTTGTGCAGAGGAGGGTGGATGTGCTGGAAATGAGATGTTTGAGGACAATATGTGGTTTGAGGTGGTTTGATCGAGTAAGTAATGTAAGGGTAAGAGAGATGTGTGGTAATAAAAAGAGTGTGGTTGAGAGAGCAGAGTAGGGTGTTTTGAAATGGTTTGATCACATGGAGAGAATGAGTGAGGAAAGATTGACCAAGAGGATAAATATGTCAGAAGTGGAGGGAACGAGGAGAAGTGGGAGACCAAATTGGAGGTGGGAAGATGGAGAGAAAAAGATTTTAAGTGATCGGCGCCGGAAAATGCAGGAGGGTGAAAGGCGGTCAAGGAAGAGAGTGAATTGGAACGATGTGGTATACCGGGGTCTACGTGCAATCAATGAATTGAACCGGGGCATGTGAAGCGTCTGGCGTAAACCATGGAAAGTTGTGTGGGGTATGGATTTGGAAAGGGAGCTGTGGTTTCGGTGCATTATTACATGACAGCTAGAGACTGAGTGTGAATGAATAGGGCCTTTGTTGTCTTTTCCTAGCTCTACCTCGCACACATGAGGGGGTAGGGTGTTGTTATTCCATGTGTGGCGGGGTGGCGATGGGAATAAAGGCAGACAATATGAATTATGTACATATGTATATATGTATATGTCTGTGTGTGTATATATATGTATACATTGAGATGTATAGGTATGTATATGTGTTGTGTGTGGACGTGTATGTATATACATGTGTATGTGGGTGGGTTGGGCGATTCTTTCGTCTGTTTCCTTTAGCTACCCCTCTAACTCGGGCGACAGCGACAAAGCAAAATAAAACAAAATGATATATATATATATATATATATATATATATATATATATATATATATATATATATATATATATATATATATATATATATATATATATATGTAATAATCACATCATCAGGGGAGACACAAGAGAGAAATATAACAGTCAGTTGATATACATCGAAGAGACGAAGCTAGGACGCTATTTGGTAAACATGTGATTGTCCAAACCAAAACATACAACGAGCGTTCATAAACTTATCATTTTACAAATCTTATCAACAATAAAGTTATCTAATTTGTACAGACCATCACTACTATTAAGATTATAATTCTTTGTCTATCTAATAATAGAAGATTCAATGATATATCTTTTCGTGATAGAGTTAGAGTTAACAACTGAGGTGGCGTTACTACAGTCAATACAATGATCATAGTTTTTAACATGATTAAACAAGGCATTTGATTCTTGTCCCGTTCTTATACTATATTTATGTTGCTTAAGTCTAACAGAAAGATCCTTACTAGTCTGACCAACATAAAATTTATCACAGTTTCCACAAGGAACTTTATAGATGAAAACAAGAGAATTTTCTGGTGAATTCCTGATTAAGATATTCTTTATAGTATTATTGTTGCTAAAGGCAACATTTACATTAAAGGATTTAAGCAACATGGGAAGCAAAGTGAAATTATTATTAAAAGGGAGAATTAAAAGATTCTTGGTGTCAATGGGAGGTTTGGGCTCAACTCTATAAAATGATTTCTTTGCTAACTTAAGGGATTTATCATTGAAAGATCTAGGGTACTTTAACTTACATCCAATAGAATATATCTTCTCAAACTCATCATCAATAAACTCTGGACTGCAAATACGTAAAGCCCTTAGGAACATAGATTGAAATGATAATGATTTAACTCTGTCATACATTGTCATATGAGCATACATTGGTGGGTTTTCTGCATATGCTAAACTTAAACTTGTTTCCTTGTCTATGGATCATGCAATCTAAAAATGGTAACATACCATTATTTTCATTTTCTACAGTAAATTTGATGGAAGGTACTAAATTGTTAAGTAAGGGGACAAATATTTGTAAATTTTCATTTGTTGGCCAAACACAAAGAACATCATCTACATACCTAAACCAAATTGTATTAGAAGGTAAGATATCCTTTAGTAATTTTGTTTCAAAAAATTCCATATAAAGATTACTTAGTACAGGTGAAAGAGGATTACCCATTGCCATACCAAATTTTTGAGCAGAATGATATCCATTAAATCGAAATACACAGTCTTTTAAACACAATTTTATCAGTTCAATGAAATTTGACTTTGAAACAGGTAAATGAATATCATCCAAGACATCAAATAAATATTCTAAAAGGTCATTAACTGGAACTTTAGTGAAAAGTGAGGAAACATCAAAGTTAACTAGTTTGAAATCAAATTTAACATTGATATTGTTTAGCTTGTTGACTAAATCTACATTGTTCATGATATTAGAATTTGATACCTTACCCACTAGAGGGCTTAATAAGTAAACTAACCATTTTGATAATTTATATGTGATGGAGCCTACTGAACTCACTATAGGTCTTGCTGGAAAATTTTGTTTATGTGTTTTGATAAGTCCATACATATATGGCAATGAAGGGGACAAAGATGACAAATTTTTGATAAGAGAAATGTTACCTTTCAACAACAACTTCATTTCTTTATTGAAGTGAGAATTAACTGCTTCTAAGGGATTTTTACTAGGTTTAGAATATGTTTTGTTATCATTTAGAAAATCATTCATTTTAGATGAATAATTACTTTTGTCTAAAATCACAACAGTGTTCGCCTTATCTGCTTTAGTAATATGAATATCCTTGTCTTTTTTTAAGGTGTTAATAGCTCTTATGAATCTTTTAGGGCAATTAGCTTCCACTGGTAAACAGAGAAGAGGTAGTAAAAGCTTTGCGGAAGATGAAAGCCGGCAAGGCAGCAGGTTTGGATGGTATTGCAGTGGAATCTATTAAAAAAGGGGTGACTGTATTGTTGACTGATTGGTAAGGTTATTTAATGTATGTATGACTCATGGTAAGGTGCCTGAGGATTGGCGGAATGCGTGCATAGTGCCATTGTACAAAGGCAAAGGAGATAAGAGTGAGTGCTCAAATTTCAGAGGTATAAGTTTGTTGAGTATTCCTGGTAAATTATATGGGAGGGTATTGATTGAGAGGGTGAAGGCATGTACAGATCATCAGATTGGGAAACATACTCATTTTTGCTATCCGAGATAATGTGTGAATGAGGTGTTTGCTTTGAAGAATCTATGTGGGAAATACTTAGAAAAGCAAATGGATTTGTATGTAGCATTTATGGATCTGGAGAAGGCATGTGATAGAGTTGATAGAGATGCTCTGTGGAAGGTATTAAGAATATATGGTGTGGGAGGCAACTTGTCAGAAGCAGTGAAAAGTTTTTATCGAGGATGTAAGGCAAGTGGAATATATATATATATATATATATATATATATATATATATATATATATATATATATATATATATATATATATATATATATATATATATATATATATATATATATATATATATATATATATATATATATATATATATATATATATATATATGTATATACATATATGTATATATATATATATATATATATATATATATATATATATATATATATATATATATATATATATATATACATATATATATATATATATATATATATATATGTATATACATATATATATATATATATATATATATATATATATATATATATACATATATATATATATTTTCTTTTTTTTTTGGCTTTGTCGCTGTCTCCCGCGTTTGCGAGGTAGCGCAAGGAAACAGACGAAAGAAATGGCCCAACCCACCCCCATACACATGTATATACATACGTCCACACACGCAAATATACATACCTACACAGCTTTCCATGGCCCACCCCAGACGCTTCACATGCCCTCATTCAATCCACTGACAGCACGTCAACCCCGGTATACCACATCGATCCAACTCACTCTATTCCTTGCCCTCCTTTCACCCTCCTGCATGTTCAGGCCCCGATCACACAAAATCTTTTTCACTCAATCTTTTCACCTCCAATTTGGTCTCCCACTTCTCCTCGTTCCCTCCACCTCCGACACATATATCCTCTTGGTCAATCTTTCATCACTCATTCTCTCCATGTGACCAAACCATTTCAAAACACCCTCTTCTGCTCTCTCAACCACGCTCCTTGTATTTCTACACATCTCTCTTACCCTTACGTTACTTACTCGATCAAACCACCTCACACCACACATTGTCCTCAAACATCTCATTTCCAGCACATCCATCCTCCTGCGCACAACTCTATCCATAGCCCACGCCTCGCAACCACACAACATTGTTGGAACCACTATTCCTTCAAACATACCCATTTTTACTTTCCGAGATAATGTTCTCGACTTCCACACATTCTTCAAGGCTCCCAGAATTTTCGCCCCCTCCCCAAACCTATGATCTACTTCCACTTCCATGGTTCCATCCGCTGCCAGATCCACTCCCAGATATCTAAAACACTTTACTTCCTCTAGTTTTTCTCCATTCAAACTTACCTCCCAGTTGACTTGACCTTCAACCCTACTGTACCTAATAACCTTGCTCTTATTCACATTTACTCTTAACTTTCTTCTTTCACACACATTACCAAACTCAGTCACCAGCTTCTGCAGTTTCTCACATGAATCAGCCACCAGCGCTGTATCATCAGCGAACAACAACTGACTCACTTCCCAAGCTTTCTCATCCCCAACAGACTTCATAATTGCCCCTCTTTCCAAAAGTCTTGCATTCACCTCCCTAACACCCCCATCCATAAACATATTAAACAACCATGGAGACATCACACACTCCTGCCGCAAACCTACATATATATATATATATATATATATATTATCCCTGGGGATAGGGGAGAAAGAATACTTCCCACGTATTCCCTGCGTGTCGTAGAAGGCGACTAAAAGGGGAGGGAGTGGGGGGCTGGAAATCCTCCCCTCTCACTTTTTTTTTTAATTTTCCAAAAGAGGGAACAGAGAAGGGGCCCAGGTGAGGATATTCCCTCAAGGGCCCAGTCCTCTGTTCTCAACGCTACCTCGCTAATGCGGGAAATGGCGAATAGTATGAAAGAAAAAGAAAGATGAAGGTGCGCGTTCATATACACTTTATTCGTATTCATATAACTCCGCGTTGTACAGTTAGGTTCGGTAAAACGCTATCAGCTGGCTATGTGCGTCTGTTCGTAAATAACCGGTATAGACCCCGTTGCTCACCATTGTGAGACGAAAGGTATTCGAGCACTTAGTATTTCGAATAGTTGTTTCCTATTATACAGTCCCAAAGCCTAGCGGTTAGCATCCCTGCCTCTTGGACAGGGCTCCCGGGTTCGATCCTGGCTGTTGGATTTATGTATATTCTATGATGGTGCGCGTTCGTATGCACTTTATTCGTATTCATATACCTCCGCGTTGTACAGTTAGGTTCGGTAAAACGCTATCAGCTGGCTATGTGCGTCATTTCGGAAATAACCGGTATAGACCACGTTGCTCACCATTGTGAGACGAAGGGTATTCGAATACTTAGTATTTCGAATAGTTGTTTCCTATTATACATTCCCATAGCCTAGCGGTTAGCATGCCTGCCTCTTGCACAGGGGTCCCGGGTTCGATCCGGACTGTTGGAGGTTTGTATGTGATATATATATATATATATATATATATATATACATTTGCATATAGAATATATATATATATATATATATATATATATATATATATATATTTGTATATATAATACACATATTTTTTTTTTTTTTTTTTTGCTTTGTCGCTATCTCCTGCGTTTGCGAGTTAGCGCAAGGAAACAGACGAAAGAAATGGCCCAACCCACCCCCATACACATGTATATACATACGTCTACACTCGCAAATATACATACCTACACAGCTTTCCATGGTTCACCCCAGACGCTTCACATGCCCTGATTCAATCCACTGACAGCACGTCAACCCCGGTATACCACATCGTTCCAATTCACTCTATTCCTTGCCCTCCTTTCACCCTCCTGCATGTTCAGGCCCCGATCACACAAAATCTTTTTCACTCCATCTTTCCACCTCCAATTTGGTCTCCCTCTTCTCCTCGTTCCCTCCACCTCCGACATATATATCCTCTTGGTCAATCTCTCCTCACTCATTCTCTCCATGTGCCCAAACCATTTCAAAACACCCTCTTCTGCTCCCTCAACCACGCTCTTTTTATTTCCACACATCTCTCTTACCCTTATGTCACTTACTCGATCAAACCACCTCACACCACACATTGTCCTCAAACATCTCATTTCCAGCACATCCATCCTCCTGCGCACAACTCTATCCATAGCCCACGCCTCGCAACCATACAACATTGTTGGAACCACTATTCCTTCATACATACCCATTTTTGCTTTCCGAGATAATGTTCTCGACTTCCACACATTCTTCAAGGCTCCCAGGATTTTCGCCCCCTCCCCCACCCTATGATCTACTTCCGCTTCCATGGTTCCATCCGCTGCCAGATCCACTCCCAGATATCTAAAACACTTTACTTCCTCGAGTTTTTCTCCATTCAAACTTACCTCCCAATTGACTTATATATATATATATATATATATATATATATAAATATATATATATACATATACATATATATATATATATATATATATATATATATATATATATATATATATATATATATATATATATATATATATATATATTTTTCTTTTCTTTTAAACTATTCGCCATTTCCCGCTTTAGCGAGGTAGCGTTAAGAACAGAGGACTGGGCCTTTTTTGGAATATCCTCACCTGGCCCCCTCTGTTCCTTTTATTTGGAAAAAAAAAAAAAAAAAAAAAAAAAAAAAAACGAGAGGGGAGGATTTCCAGCCCCCCGCTCCCTCCCCTTTTACTCGCCTTCTACGACACGCAGGGAATACGTGGGAAGTACTCTTAATCCCCTATCCCCAGGGATAATATATATATATATATATATATATATATTTTTTTTTTTTTTTTTTTTTTTATACTTTGTCGCTGTCTCCCGCGTTTGCGAGGTAGCGCAAGGAAACAGACGAAAGAAATGGCCCAACCCCCCCCATACACATGTACATACGTCCACACACGCAAATATACATACCTACACAGCTTTCCATGGTTTACCCCAGACGCTTCACATGCCTTGATTCAATCCACTGACAGCACGTCAACCCCTGTATACCACATCGCTCCAATTCACTCTATTCCTTGCCCTCCTTTCACCCTCCTGCATGTTCAGGCCCCGATCACACAAAATCTTTTTCACTCCATCTTTCCACCTCCAATTTGGTCTCCCTCTTCTCCTCGTTCCCTCCACCTCCGACACATATATCCTCTTGGTCAATCTTTCCTCACTCATTCTCTCCATGTGCCCAAACCATTTCAAAACACCCTCTTCTGCTCTCTCAACCACGCTCTTTTTATTTCCACACATCTCTCTTACCCTTACGTTACTCACTCGCTCAAACCACCTCACACCACACATTGTCCTCAAACATCTCATTTCCAGCACATCCATCCTCCTGCGCACATCTCTATCCATAGCCCACGCCTCGCAACCATACAACATTGTTGGAACCACTATTCCTTCAAACATACCCATTTTTGCTTTCCGAGATAATGTTCTCGACTTCCACACATTTTTCAAAGCTCCCAAAATTTTCGCCCCCTCCCCCACCCTATTCTTTCTCCCCTATCCCTAGAGGTATATATATATATATATATATATATATATATATATATATATATATATATATATATACATATATATATATATATATATATATATATATATATATATATATATATATATATATATATATATATATATATATATATATATATATATATATATATATATATATATATATATATATATATATATATATATATATATATATATATATATATATACATATATATATATATATATATATATATATATATATATATATATATATATATATATATATATATATATATATATATATATATATATATATATATATATATATATATATATATATATATATATACATATATATATATATATATATATATATATATATATATATATATATATATATATATATATATATATATATATATATATATATATATATATATATATATACCTCTAGGGATAGGGGAGAAAGAATAGTTCCCACGCATTCCTCACGTGTCGTAAAAGGCGGCTAAAGGGTACGGGAGCGGTGGGCCAGAAACCCTCCCCTCCTTGGATTTTAACTTTCTAAAAGGGGAAACAGAAGGAGTCACGCGGGAAGTGCTCATCCTCCTCGAAGGCTCTGATTGGGGTGTCTAAATGTGTGTGGATGTAACGAAGATGAGAAAAAAGGAGAGATAAGTAGTATATTTGAGGAAAGGAACCTGGATGTTTTGGCTCTGAGTGAAACGAAACTCAAGGGTAAAGGGGAAGAGTGGTTTGGGAATGTCTTGGGAGTAAAGTCAGGGGTTAGTGAGAGGACAAGAGCAAGGGAAGGAGTAGCACTACTCTTGAAACAGGAGTTGTGGGAGTATGTGATAGAGTGTAAAAAAGTAAATTCTATATTTATGTAGGTTAAACTGAAAGTTGATGGAAAGAGATGGGTGGTTATTGGTGCATATGCACCTGGGCATGAGAAGAAAGATCATGAGAGGCAAGTGTTTTGGGAGCAGCTGAATGAGTCTTGTAGCGGTTTTGATGCACAGGACCAGGTTATAGTGATGGGAGATTTGAATGCAAAGGTGAGTAATGTGGCAGTTGAGGGAACAATTGGTATACAAGGGGTGTTCAGTATTGTAAATGGAAATGGTGAAGAGCTTGTAGATTTATGTGCTGAAAAAGGACTGGTGATTGGGAATACCTGGTTTAAAAAGCGAGATATACATAAGTATACGAATGTAAGTAGGAGAGATGGCCAGAGAGCGTTATTGGATTAAGTTTTAATTGATAGGCGCGCAAAAGAGAGACTTTTGGATGTTAATGTGCTGAGAAGTGCAACTGGAGGGATGTCTGATCATTATCTTGTGGAGGCGAAGGTAAGGATTTGTAGGGATTTTCAGAGAAGGAGAGAGAAGGTTGGGGTAAAAGGAGTGGTGAGAGTAAGTGAGCTTGTGATGGAGACTTGTGTGAGGAATTACCAGGAGAGACTGAGTACAGAATGGAAAAAGGTGAGAACAAAGGAGGTAAGGGGAGTGGGGGAGGAATCGAATGTATTTAGGGAAGCAGTAATGGCTTGCGCAAAAGATGCTTGTGGTACGAGAAATGTGGAATGTTGGTTGATTAAAAAGGGTAGCGAGTGGTGAGACGAAGAAGTAAGATTATTAATGAAAGAGAAGAAAGAGGCATTTGGACGATTTTTGAAGGGAAAAAATGCAAATGAGTGAGAGATGTATAAAAGAAAGAGGCAGGAGGTCAAGAAGAAGGTACAAGAAGTGAATAAGAAGGCAAATGAGAGTTGGGGTGAGAGAGTATCATTAAATTTTAGGGAGAATAAAAAGATGTTTTGGAAGGAGGTAAATAAAGTGAGTAAGAAAAGGGAGCAAATGGGAACTTCAGTGAAGGGGGCTAACGGGGAGGTGATAACAAGTAGTGGTGATGTGAGAAGGAGATTGAGTGATTATTTTGAAGGTTTGTTGAATGTGTTTGATGATAAAGTGGCAGATATAGCTTGTTTTGTTCGAGGTGGTGTGCAAAGTGAGAGGGTTACGGAAAATGATTTGGTAAACAGAGAAGAGGTAGTAAAAGCTTTGCGGAAGATGAAAGCCGGCAAGGCAGCAGGTTTGGATGGTATTGCAGTGGAATTTATTAAAAAAGGGTGTGACTGTATTGTTAACTGGTTGGTAAGGTTGTTTAATGTATGTATGACTCATGATGAGGTGCCTGAGGATTGGCGGAATGCTTGCATAGTGCCATTGTCCAAAGGCAAAGGGGATAAGTGTGAGTTCTGAAATTACAGAGGTATAAGTTTGTTGAGTATTCCTGGTAATTTATATGGGAGGGTATTGATTGAGAGGGTGAAGGCATGTACAGATCATCAGATTGGGAAAGAGCACTGTGGTTTCAGAAGTGGTAGAGGATGTCTGGATAAGGTGTCTGCTTTGAAGAATGTATGTGAGAAATACTTAGAAAAGCAAATGGACTTGTATGTAGCATTTGTGGATCTGGAGAAGGCATATGATAGAGTTGATAGGGATGCTCTGTGGAAGGTATTAAGAATATATGGTGTGGGAGCAAGTTGTTAGAAGCAGTGAAAAGTATTTATCGAGGATGTAAGGCATGTGTACGTGTAGGAAGAGAGGAAAGTGATTGGTTCTCAGTGGAATAACAACACCCTACCCCTCATGTGTGCGAGGTAGCGCTAGGAAAAGACAACAAAGGCCCCATTCGTTTACACTCAGTCTCTAGCTGTCATGTAATAATGCACCGAAACCACAGCTCCCTTTCCACATCCAGGCCCCACACAACTTTCCATGGTTTACCACAGACGTTTCACATGCCCTGGTTCAATCCATTGGCAGCACGTCGACCCCGGTATACCACATCGTTCCAATTCACTCTATTCCTTGCACGCCTTTCACCCTTCTGCATGTTCAGGCTCCGATCACTCAAAATCTTTTTCACTCCATCTTTCCACCTCCAATTTGGTCTCACACTTCTCCTCGTTCCCTCTACCTCCGACACAAATATCCTCTCAGTCAATCTTTCCTCACTCATTTTCTCCATGTGACCAAACTATTTCAAAACACCCTTTTGCTCTTTCAACCACTCTCTTTTTAGTACCACACATCTCTCTTACCCTACTATTACTTACTCGATCAAACCACCTCACACCACATATTGTTCTCAAACATCTCATTTCCAGCACATCCACCCTTCTGCGCACAAGTCTATCCATAGCCCACGCCTCGTAACCATACAACATTGTTGGAACCACTATTCCTTCAAGCATACCCAATTTTGCTTTCCGAGATAATGTTTTCGCCTTCCACACATTCTTCAACACTCTCAGAACTTTCGCCCCCTCCCCGACCCTCTGATTCACTTCCGCTTCCATGGTTCCCTCCGCTGCTAAATCCACTCCCAGATATCTAAAACACTTCACTTCCTCCAGTTTTTTTCCATTCAAACTTACCTCCCAATTTACATGACTCTCATTCTTACTGTACCTAATAACCTTACTCTTATTCACATTTACTCTTAACTTTCTTCTTTCACACACTTTAGCAAACTCAGTCACTAGCTTCTGCAGTTTCTCACATGAATCAGCCACCAGCGCTGTATCATCAGCGAACAACATCTGACTCACTCCCCAAGCTCTTTCATCTACAACAGACTGCATACTTGCCCCTCTTTCCAAAACTCTTGCATTCACCTTCCTAACAACCCAATCCATAAACAAATCAAACAGCCATGGAGACATCACACACCCCTAACGCAAACCTACATTCGCTGAGAACCAATCACTTTCCTCTCTTCCTACACGTACACATGCCTCACATACCCGATAAAAACTTTTCACTGCTTCTAACATCTTGCCTCCCACACCATATATTCTTAATACCTTCCACAGAGCATCTCTGTTAACTCTATCATATGCCTTCTCCAGATCCATAAATGTTACATACAAATCCATTTGCTTTTCTAAGTATTTCTCACATACATTCTTTAAAGCAGATACCTGATCCACACATCCTCTACCACTTCTGAAACCACACTGCTCTTCCCCAATCTGATGTTCTGTACATGCCTTCACCCTCTCAATCAATACCTTCCCATATAATTTACCATATATATAAATATATATATATATATATATATATATATATATATATATATATATATATATATATATATATATATATATATGTATATATATATATATTATATATATATATATATATATTTATATATATATATATATATATATATATATATATATATATATATATATATATATATATATATATATATATATATATATATATATATATATATATACTTACTTATGTAAGTAGGAGAGATGGCCAAAGAGCATTATTGGATTACGTGTTAATTGACAGGCGTGCGAAAGAGAAACTTTTGGATGTTAATGTGCTGAGAGGTGCAACTGGAGGGATGTCTGATCATTATCTTGTGGAGGCTAAGGTGAAGATTAGTATGGGTTTTCAGAAAAGAGGAGTGAATGTTGGGGTGAAGAAGGTGGTGAGAGTAAGTGAGCTTGGGAAGGAGACCTGTGTGGGGAAGTACCAGGAGAGACTGTGTACAGAATGGAAAAAGGTGAGAACAATGGAAGTAAGGGGAGTGGGGGAGGAATGGGATGTATTTAGGGAATCAGTGATGGATTGCGCAAAAGATGCTTGTGGCATGAGAAGAGTGGGAGGTGGGCTGTTTAGAAAGGGTAGTGAGTGGTGGGATGAAGAAGTAAGAGTATTAGTGAAAGAGAAGAGAGAGGCATTTGGACGATTTTTGCAGGGAAAAAATGCAATTGAGTGGGAGAAGTATAAAAGAAAGAGACAGGAGGTCAAGAGAAAGGTGCAAGAGGTGAAAAAAAGGGCAAATGAGAGTTGGGGTGAGAGACTATCAGTAAATTTTAGGGAGAATAAAAAGATGTTCTGGAAGGAGGTAAATAGGGTGCGTAAGACAAGGGAGCAAATGGGAACTTCAGTGAAGGGCGTAAATGGGGAGGTGAAAACAAGTAGTGGTGATGTGAGAAGGAGATGGAATGAGTATTTTGAAGGTTTGTTGAATGTGTCTGATGACAGAGTGGCAGATATAGGGTGTTTTGGTCGAGGTGGTGTGCAAAGTGAGAGGGTTAGGGAAAATGATTTGGTAAACAGAGAAGAGGTAGTAAAAGCTTTGCGGAAGATGAAAGCCGGCAAGGCAGCAGGTTTGGATGGTATTGCAGTGGAATTTATTAAAAAAGGGGGTGACTGTATTGTTGACTGGTTGGTAAGGTTATTTAATGTATGTATGACTCATGGTGAGGTGCCTGAGGATTGGCGGAATGCGTGCATAGTGCCATTGTACAAAGGCAAAGGGGATAAGAGTGAGTGCTCAAATTACAGAGGTATAAGTTTGTTGAGTATTCCTGGTAAATTATATGGGAGGGTATTGATTGAGAGGGTGAAGGCATGTACAGAGCATCAGATTGGGGAAGAGCAGTGCGGTTTCAGAAGTGGTAGAGGATGTGTGGATCAGGTGTTTGCTTTGAAGAATGTATGTGAGAAATACTTAGAAAAGCAAATGGATTTGTATGTAGCATTTATGGATCTGGAGAAGGCATATGATAGAGTTGATAGAGATGCTCTGTGGAAGGTATTAAGAATATATGGTGTGGGAGGCAAGTTGTTAGAAGCAGTGAAAAGTTTTTATCGAGGATGTAAGGCATGTGTACGTGTAGGAAGAGAGGAAAGTGATTGGTTCTCAGTGAATGTAGGTTTGCGGCAGGGGTGTGTGATGTCTCCATGGTTGTTTAATTTGTTTATGGATGGGGTTGTTAGGGAGGTAAATGCAAGAGTCCTGGAAAGAGGGGCAAGTATGAAGTCTGTTGGGGATGAGGGAGCTTGGGAAGTGAGTCAGTTGTTGTTCGCTGATGATACAGCGCTGGTGGCTGATTCATGTGAGAAACTGCAGAAGCTGGTGACTGAGTTTGGTAAAGTGTGTGGAAGAAGAAAGTTAAGAGTAAATGTGAATAAGAGCAAGGTTATTAGGTACAGTAGGGTTGAGGGTCAAGTCAATTGGGAGGTGAGTTTGAATGGAGAAAAACTGGAGGAAGTGAAGTGTTTTAGATATCTGGGAGTGGATCTGCCAGCGGATGGAACCATGGAAGCGGAAGTGGATCATAGGGTGGGGGAGGGGGCGAAAATTCTGGGGGCCTTGAAGAATGCGTGGAAGTCGAGAACATTATCTCGGAAAGCAAAAATGGGTATGTTTGAAGGAATAGTGGTTCCAACAATGTTGTATGGTTGCGAGGCGTGGGCTATGGATAGAGTTGTGCGCAGGAGGATGGATGTGCTGGAAATGAGATGTTTGAGGAAAATGTGTGGTGTGAGGTGGTTTGATCGAGTGAGTAACGTAAGGGTAAGAGAGATGTGTGGAAATAAAAAGAGCGTGGTTGAGAGAGCAGAAGAGGGTGTTTTGAAGTGGTTTGGGCACATGGAGAGGATGAGTGAGGAAAGATTGACCAAGAGGATATATGTGTCGGAGGTGGAGGGAGCAAGGAGAAGAGGGAGACCAAATTGGAGGTGGAAAGATGGAGTGAAAAAGATTTTGTGTGATCGGGGCCTGAACATGCAGGAGGGTGAAAGGAGGGCAAGGAATAGAGTGGATTGGAGCGATGTGGTATACCGGGGTTGACGTGCTGTCAGTGGATTGAATCAAGGCATGTGAAGCGTCTGGGGTAAACCATGGAAAGCTGTGTAGGTATTTATATTTGCGTGTGTGGACGTATGTATATACATGTGTATGGGGGGGGGTTGGGCCATTTCTTTCGTCTGTTTTCTTGCGCTACCTCGCAAACACGGGAGACAGCGACAAAGTAAAAAAAAAAAAAAAAAAAAAAGATATATATATATATATATATATATATATATGTATATATATATATATACATATGTGTGTGTGTGTGCGTGTGTGTGTGTGTGTGTGTGTGTGTGTATGTGTTTGTGTGTGTGTGTGAGTGTTATTTTTTCCTCTGTTAAAGACCAGAAGAGAATATATGATTGTTCTTCTCCGTGCGTACTTCACGATCTTGTAAACGCAATTATCTCTTGAGCGCTTAATTGTATTTCTCTCACAAATACTGCAAACAAAGCTGTTCAGTTGATCAAATTTCGAGGTCAAAAACCAGATTTCAAGGTAATGAAATCCCATTGACTGAATATACAGTCTTTTATGACTGGGTTTGTGGATGCGAATTACGTTTATGCCACCAAACACTGCAGATTTCTATATCAAATTAAGTTTTTGATGTCATGGGTTCATACTTCTAGGTCAGCAAATAAAGTGTTCCAAAATGTCACTAATCACTTTTCTACGTTATTACCTAATGTCTTGACGGATGATGAGTGACCATAGTTATTACCCTTGATACTTTGTGGACGTTTGGGATTAGAGGTCAAGGTTGCCAGGCCATGTGAATTAAAATGCTTCTGAATACTTGTACATATGATATCATATGACTGAGTGAATGGAAGGTGTCCAAACTTGTTCCAAGCATACTACATACAAATTTCTTCATTCGAATATTATTTTTCTTTGTAGAGGTCAAGGTTGAAGGTCAAAACTGCAGTCGAATGCCAATGAATGCATATGTACACACGGTGAATGGATATTGGCCAAACCTGTACCACAGACAGTAGAGACAAAGTTATACATCTCATTGAGTTTTGGAGGTAGGAGGAAGATGGCCAAGGTAACTACGAAACTTTCACTGAAGGGGTACAAAACCATATACTGGGAGTAAAGGTCGTTTACCAACTCTTGTATCTTTGTTAAGGTTCTGTTTTATATATATATATATATATATATATATATATATATATATATATATATATATATATATATATATATATATATATATATATATACATATATATATATATATATATATATATATATATATATATATATATATATATATATATATATATATATATATATATATATATATATATATATATATATATATATATATATGTATATATATATATATATATATATATATATATATATATATATATATATATATATATATATATATATATATATATATATATATATATATATATATATATGTATATATATACATATATATAGCTCGTGTGAACCAGCAAGAAGCTGGTGGTCTCGGCAAACGACATCTGGCCGTTCCTGTGCCTGACCCACCTGCCGGACGGCCGCGTCAAGATGGACTCAGGCATCGACGTCAACATCACACTCAGCACACGCCTGAACTTCACAATTAAGAACCATTGCAACACAAACCTCGCCAGGTGGTAGAGTGACCCGCAGTGTATCGAGACAGACTTCCCCAGAACTTTTTTAAAGGGGAAGTAAATGTTTATAGTTGTGTTATTGGAGTGATAGTTTTCATACATGGTGCTCTGACAAGAAAATAGTGAAATTTGGAAAGAATGTAGCTTAGCCATTGAAGCTTATTCTTTCATTGAAATGTGATCAAAGGGAGCATTTTTCAAAGTGATAGAAATGGAGGTCAAAAAAGTGTTTTTCATGAATGTACTGAGAAACTTGAGGTCCAGATAAACTTTTGGTCTGTCAAGACTTTATTATGGCGGATGACCAACTATCTACCCTCATGTATCCACGATATGGTTGTGCTTTGTGTAGTGAAGACAATTGAGAAACATCACAAGCCAATATTCCAGTTTCATGATAAGAGAAGTGGACCAGGCAGTATTATACACTGGTTAAATTGATGAAAACTACTTTTGACGTTTGTGTAAATAAATTATACATTTCCCTTTTCCATAGCCAGAGGTTGAACCATTATGTAACATTCATTTTTCATTTCATTTCCAGCTAGAAGTTTCAGTTTTCTAAATTTTTTCTTACATTTTTCATATATATATATATATATATATATATATATATATATATATATATATATATATATATATATATATATATATATATCCCTGGGGATAGGGGAGAAAGAATACTTCCAACGCATTCCTCACGTGTCCTTGTATTTCAACTTTCTAAAATGGGAAACAGAAGAAGGAGTCACGCGGGGAGTGCTCATCCTCCTCGTAGGCTCAGATTGGGGTGTCTAAATGTGTGTGGATGTAACCAAGATGTGAAAAAAGGAGAGATAGGTATATTTTGAGGAAAGGAACCTGGATGTTTTGGCTCTGAGTGAAACGAAGCTCAAGGGTAAAGGGGAAGACTGGTTTGGGAATGTCTTGGGAGTAAAGTCAGGGGTTAGTGAGAGGACAAAAGCAAGGGAAGGAGTAGCACTACTTCTGAAACAGGAGTTGTGGGAGTGTGTGATAGAATGTAAGAAAGTAAATTCTAGAATAATATGGGTAAAACTGAAAGTTGATGGAGAGAGATGGGTGATTATTGGTGCATATGCACCTGGGCATGAGAAGAAAGATCATGAGAGGCAAGTGTTTTGGGAGCAGCTGAATGAGTGTGTTAGTGGTTTTGATGCACGAGACCGGGTTATAGTGATGGGTGATTTGAATGCAAAGGTGAGTAATGTGGCAGTTGAGGGAATAATTGATATACATGGGGTGTTCAGTGTTGTAAATGGAAATGGTGAAGAGCTTGTAGATTTATGTGCTGAAAAAGGACTGGTGATTGGGAATACCTGGTTTGAAAAGCGAGATATACATAAGTATACGTATGTAAGTATGAGAGATGGCCAGAGAGCATTATTGGATTACATCTTAATTGACAGGCGCGCGAAAGAGAGACTTTTGGATGTTAATGTGCTGAGAGGTGCAACTGGAGGGATGTCTGATCATTATCTTGTGGAGGCTAAGGTGAAAATTTGTATGGGTTTTCAGGAAAGAAGAGAGAATGTTGGGGTGAAGAGGGTGGTGAGAGTAAGTGAGCTTAGGAAGAAGACTTGTGTGAGGAAGTACCAGGAGAGACTGAGTACAGGATGGAAAAAGGTGAGAACAAAGGAGTTAAGGGGAATGGGGGAGGAATGGGATGTATTTAGGGGAGCAATGATGGCTTGCGCAAAAGATGCTTGTGGCATGAGAAGAGTGGGAGGTGGGTTGATTAGAAAGGGTAGTGAGTGGTGGGATGAAGAAGTAAGATTATGAGTGAAAGAGAAGAGAGAGGCATTTGGACGATTTTTGCAGGGAAAAAATGCAAATGAGTGGGAGATGTATAAAAGAAAGAGACAGGAGGTCAAGAGAAAGGTGCAAATGGTGAAAAAGAGGACAAATGAGAGTTGGGGTGAGAGAGTATCATTAGATTTTAGGGAGAATAAAAAGATGTTCTGGAAAGAGGTAAGTAAGGTGCGTAAGACAAGGGAGCAAATGGGAACTTCAGTGAAGGGGGCTAATGGAGAGGTGATAACAAGTAGTGGTGATGTGAGAAGGAGATGGAGTGAGTATTTTGAAGGTTTGTTCAATGTGTTTGATGATAGAGTGACAGATATAGGGTGTTTTGGTCGAGGTGGTGTGCAAAGTGAGAGGGTTAGGGAAAATGATTTGGTAAACAGAGAAGACGTAGTAAAAGCTTTGCGGAAGATGAAAGCCGGCAAGGCAGCAGGTTTGGATGGTACTGCAGTGGAATTTATTTAAAAAGGGGGTGACTGTATTGTTGACTGGTTGGTAAGGTTATTTAATGTATGTATGATTTATGGTGAGGTGCCTGAGGATTGGCGGAATGCTTGCATAGTGCCATTGTACAAAGGCAAAGGGGATAAGAGTGAGTGCTCAAATTACAGAGGTATAAGTTTCTTGAGTATTCCTGGTAGATTATATGGGAGGGTATTGATTGACAGGGTGAAGGCATGTACAGAGCATCAGATTTGGGAAGAGCAGTGTGGTTCCAGAAGTGGTAGACGATGTGTGGATCAGGTGTTTGCTTTGAAGAATGTATATGAGAAATACTTAGAAAAGCAAATGGATTTGTATGTAGCATTTGTAGATCTGGAGAAGGCATATGATAGAGTTGATAGGGATGCTCTGTGGAATGTACTAATAATATATGGTGTGGGAGGCAAGTTGTTAGAAGCAGTGACAAGTTTTTATCGAGGATGTAAGGCATGTGTACGTGTAGGAAGAGAGGAAAGTGATTGGTTCTCAGTGAATATAGGTTTGCGGCAGGGGTTTCTGATGTCTCCATGGTTGTTTAATTTGTTTATGGATGGGGTTGTTAGGGAGGTGAATGCAAGAGTTTTGGAAATAGGGGCAAGTATACAGTCTGTTGGGGATGAGAGAGCTTGGGAAGTGAGTCAGTTGTTGTTCGCTGATGACACACCGCTGGTGTCTGATTCATGTGGGAAGCTGCAGAAGCTGGTGACTGAGTTTGGTAAAGTGTGTTAAAGAAGAAAGTTAAGAGTAAATGTGAATAAGAGCAAGGATATTAGGTACAGTAGGGTTCAGGGTCAAGTCAATTGGGGGGTAAGTTTGAATGGAGGAAAACTGGAGGAAGTAAAGTGTTTTAGATATCTGGGAGTGGATCTGGCAGCGGATGGAACCATGGAAGCGGAAGGAAATCATAGGGTGGGGAAGGGGGCGAAAATCCTGGGAACCTTGAAAAATGTGTGAAAGTCGTGAACCTCGGAAACCAAAAATGGCTATGTTTGAAGGGATAGTGGTTCCAACAATAATTTATGGTTGCGAGGCGTGGGCTATGGATAGAGTTGTGCGCAGGAGGGTGGATGTGCTGGAAATGAAATGTTTGAGGACAATATGCGGTGTGAGGTTGTTTGATCGAGTAAGGGTAAGAGAGATATGTGGAAATAAAAAGAGTGTGGTTGAGAGAGCAGAAGAGGGTATTTTGAAATGGTTTGGGCACATGGAGAGAATGAGTGAGGAAAGATTGACCAAGAGGATATATGTGTCGGAGGTGGAGGGAACGCGGAGAAGTGGGAGACCAAATTGGATGGAGTGAAAAAGATGGAGTGAAAAAGATTTTGAGTGATCGGGGCCTGAACATGCAGGAGAGTGAATGGCGGGCAAAGAATAGTGTGAATTGGATCAATGTGGTATACCGGAGTCGACGTGCTGTCAATGGATTGAATCAGGGCATGTGAAGCGTCTGGGGTAAACCATAGAAAGTTGTGTGGGGCCTGGATGTGGAAAGGTAGCTTTGGTTTCGGGCATTATTGCATGACAGCTAGAGACTGAGTGTGAACGAATGGGGCCTTCGTTGTCTTTTCCTAGCGCTACCTCGCACACATGAGGGGGGAGGGGGATGTTATTCCATGTGTGGCGAGGTGGCGATTGGAATGAATAAAGGCAGACAGTGTGAATTGTGTGCATGTGTACATATGTATGTGTCTGTGTGTGTATATATATGAGTACATTGAGATGTCTGGGTATGTATATTTGCGTGTGTGGACGTGTATGTATATACATGTGTATGGGGGTGGGTTGGGCCATTTCTTTCGTCTGTTTCCCTTGCGCTACCTCGCAAACGCGGGAGACAGCGACAAAGCAAAATAAAAAAAAAAAATATATATATATATATATATATATCATACAAAGCTCCATCAGCCAGGATCGAACCTGGGACCCCTTGTGCAAGAGGGCAGACATGCTAACCGCTAGGCTAAGGGACTGTATAATAGGAAACAACTATTCGAAATACTAAGTACTCGAATACCCTTCGTCTCACTATGGTGAGCAACGGGGTCTATCGGTTGTTTCCGAACAGAACACATAGCCAGCTGAGAGCGTTTTACCGAACCTGACTGTACAACGCGGAGTTATATGAATACGAATAAAGTGTATATGAACGCGGACCTTCATAGAACATACAAAGCTCCATCAGCCAGGATCGAACCTGGGACCCCTATATATATATGTGTGTGTGTGTGTGTGTGTGTGTGTGTGTGTGTGTGTGTGTGTGTGTATGTGTGTGTGTGTGTACAAACGCAAACTATACTTGTCTATGAATATATATTTTCTTTTTCTTTCTTTCAAACTATTCGCCATTTCCCGCATTAGCAAGGTAGCGTTAAGAACAGAGGACTGGGACTCTGAGGGAATATCCTAAACCGGCCCCCTTCTCTGTTCCTTCTTTTGGAAAAAAAAAAAAAAAAATATATATATATATATATATATATATATATATATATATATATATATATATATATATATATATATATATATAGGAAGTAAAGTGTTTTAGATATATGGGAGTGGATCTGGCAGCGGATGGAACCATGGAAGCGGAAGTGGATCATAGGGTGGGGGAGGGGGCGACAATTCTGGGAGCCTTGAAGAATGTGTGGAAGTCGAGAACATTATCTCGGAAAGCAAAAGTGGGTATGTTTGAAGGAAGAGTGGTTCCAACAATGTTGTATGGTTGCGAGGCGTGGGCTATGGATAGAGTTGTGCGCAGGAGGATGGATGTGCTGGAAATGAGATGTTTGAGGACAATGTGTGCTGTGAGGTGGTTTGATCGAGTAAGTAACGTAAGGGTAAGAGAGATGTGTGGAAATAAAGAGAGCGTGGTTGAGAGAGCAGAAGAGGGTGTTTTGAAATGGTTTGGGCACATGGAGAGAATGAGTGAGGAAAGATTGACCAAGAGGATATATGTGTCGGAGGTGGAGGGAACGAGGTGAAGTGGGAGACCAAATTGGAGGTGGAAAGATGGAGTGAAAAAGATTTTGTGTGATCGGGGCCTGAACATGCAGGAGGGTGACAGAAGGGCAAGGAACAGAGTGAATTGGATCGATGTGGTATACCGGGGTTGACGTGCTGTCAGTGGATTGAATCAGGGCATGTGAAGCGTCTGGGGTAAACCATGGAAAGCTGTGTAGGTATGTATATTTGCGTGTGTGGACGTATGTACATACATGTGTATGGGGGCGGGTTGTGCCATTTCTTTCGTCTGTTTCCTTGCGCTACCTCGCAAACGCGGGAGACAGCGACAAAGCAAAAAAAAAAAAAAAATTATATATATATATATATACATATATATATATATATATATATATATATATATATATATATATATATATATATATATATATATATATATATATATATATATATATATTATCCCTGGGGATAGGGGAGAAGGAATACTTCCCACGTACTCTCGGCGTGTCGTAGAA
>NC_092226.1:55642128-55699628 GCF_036320965.1 Panulirus ornatus
AAATGGGTATGTTTGAAGGAATAGTGGTTCCAACAATGTTGTATAGTTCCGAGACGTGGGCTATGGATAGAGTTGTGCGCAGGAGGATGGATGTGCTGGAAATGAGATGTTTGAGGACAATATGTGGTGTGAGGTGGTTTGATCGAGTAAGTAACGTAAGGGTAAGAGAGATGTGTGGAAATAAAAAGAGCGTGGTTGAGAGAGCAGAAGAGGGTGTTTTGAAATGGTTTGGTCACATGGAGAGAATGAGTGAGGAAAGATTGACCAAGAGGATATATGTGTCGGAGGTGGAGGGAACGAGGAGAAGAGGGAGACCAAATTGGAGGTGGAAAGATGGAGTGAAAAAGATTTTGTGTGATCGGGGCCTGAACATGCAGGAGGGTGAAAGGAGGGCAAGGAATAGAGTGAATTGGAGCGATGTGGTATACCGGGGTTGACGTGCTGTCAGTGGATTGAATCAGGGCATGTGAAGCGTCTGGGGTAAACCATGGAAAGTTGTGTAGGTATGTATATCTGCGTGTGTGGACGTATGTATATACATGTGTATGGGGGTGGGTTGAGCCATTTCTTTCGTCTGTTTCTTGCGCTACCTCGCAAACGCGGGAGACAGCGACAAAGCAAAAAAAAAAAAAAAAAAAAAAATATATATATATATATATATATATATATATATATATATATATATATATATATATATATATATATATATATATTTTAACTAATCGCAATTTCCCGCGTTAGCGAGGAAGCGTTAAGAACAGAGGACTGGGCCTTTTTTGGAATATCCTCACCTGGCCCCCTCTGTTCCTTTTTTTGAAAAAAAAAGAAGGAAAAAAAAACGAGATGGGAGCATTTCCAGCCCCCCGCTCCCTCCCCTATTAGTCGCCTTCTACGACACGCAGGGAATACGTGGGTATTCCCAATCACCAGTCCTTTTTCAGCACATAAATCTACAAGCTCTTCACCATTTCCATTTACAACACTGAACACCCCATGTATACCGAATTATTCCCTCAACTGCCACATTACTCACCTTTGCGTTCAAATCACCCATCACTATAACCCGGTCTCATGCATCAAAACCACTAACACACTCATTCAGCTGCTCCCAAAACACTTGCCTCTCATGATCTTTCTTCTCATGCCCAGGTGCATATGCACCAATAATCACCCATCTCTCTCCATCAACTTTCAGTTTTACCCATATTAATCGAGAATTTACTTTCTTACATTCTATCACACACTCCCACAACTCATGTTTCAGGAGTACTGCTACTCCTTCCCTTGCTCTTGTCCTCTCACTAACCCCTGACTTTACTCCCAAGACATTCCCAAACCACTCTTCCCCTTTACCCTTAAGCTCTTATTATATATATATATATATATATATATATATATATATATATATATATATATATATATATATATATATATATATATATATATATATATATATGTATATATATATATATATATATATATATATATATATATATATATATATATATACCCTGGGTATGTGCGTCTGTTCGGAAACAACCAAGTGTAGACCCCGTTGCTCACCATTGTGAGACGAAGGGTATTCGAGTACTCAGTATTTCGAATAGTTGTTTCCTCTTATACAGTCCCATAGCCTAGCGGTTAGCATGCCTGCCTCTTGCACAAGGGTCCCAGGTTCGATCCTGGCTGTTGGAGGTTTGTATGTTCTATGAAGGTGCGCGTTCATATGCACTTTATTCGTATTCATATACCTACGCGTTGTACAGTTAGGCACGGTAAAACGCTATCAGCTGGCTATGTGCGTCTATTCGGAAACAACCAAGTATAGACCCCGTTGCTCACCATTGTCAGACGAAGGGTATTCGAGTACTCAGTATTTCGAATAGTTGTTTCCTATTATACAGTCCCATAGCCTAGCGGTTAGCATGCCTACCTCTTGCACAGGGGTCCCAGGTTCGATCCTGGATGTTGGAGGTTTGTATGTTCTATGAAGGTGCGCGGTCATATGCACTTTATTCGTATTCATATACCTCCGCGTTGTACAGTTAGGTTCGGTAAAACGCTATCAGCTGGCTATGTGCGTCTATTCGGAAACAACCAAGTATAGACCCCGTTGCTCACCATTGTGAGACGAAGGGTATTCGAGTACTCAGTATTTCGAATAGTTGTTTCCTTTTATACAGCCCCATAGCCTAGCGGTTAGCATATATATATATATATATATATATATATATATATATATATATATATATATATATATATATATATATATATATATATATATATATATATATATATATATATCCAAAAGTCTCTCTTTCGCACGCCTGTCAATTAACACGTAATCCAATAACGCTCTCTGACCATCTCTCCTACTTACATAAGTATACTTATGTATATCTCGCTTTTTAAACCAGGTATTCCCAATCATCAGTCCTTTTTCAGCACATAAATCTACAAGCTCTTCACCATTTCCATTTACAACACTGAACACCCCATGTATACCAATTATTCCCTCAACTGCCACATTACTCACCTTTGCATTCAAATCACCCATCACTATAACCCGGTCTCGTGCATCAAAACCACTAACACACTCATTCAGCTGCTCCCAAAACACTTGCCTCTCATGATCTTTCTTCTCATGCCCGGGTGCATATGCACCAATAATCACCCACCTCTCTCCATCAACTTTCAGTTTTACCCATATTAATCGAGAATTTACTTTCTTACATTCTATCACATACTCCCACAACTCCTGTTTCAGGAGTACTGCTACTCCTTCCCTTGCTCTTGTCCTCTCACTAACCCCTGACTTTACTCCCCAGACATTCCCAAACCACTCTTCCCCTTTACCCTTGAGCTTCGTTTCACTCAGAGCCAAAACGTCCAGGTTCCTTTCCTCAAACATACTACCTATCTCTCCTTTTTTCACATCTTGGTTACATCCACACACATTTAGGCACCCCACTCTGAGCCTTCGAGGAGGATGAGCACTCCCCGCGTGACTCCTTCTTCTGTTTCCCATTTTAGAAAGTTAATACAAGGAGGGGAGGATGTTAATGTGCTGAGAGGTGCAACTGGAGGGATGTCTGATCATTATCTTGTGGAGGCTAAGGTGAAGATTTGTATGGGTTTTCAGAAAAGAAAAGTGAATTTTGGGGTGAAGAGGGTGGTGAGAGTAAGTGAGCTTGGGAAGGAGACCTGTGTGAGGAAATACCAGGAGAGACTGAGTACAGAATGGAAAAAGGTGAGAACAATGGAAGTAAGGGGCGTGGGGGAGGAATTTGATGTATTTAGGGAATCAGTGATGGATTGCGCAAAAGATGCTTGTGGCATGAGAAGAGTGGGAGGTGGGTTGATTAGAAAGGGTAGTGAGTGGTGGGCTGAAGAAGTAAGAGTATTAGTGAAAGAGAAGAGAGAGGCATTTGGACGATTTTTGCAGGGAAAAAATGAAATTGAGTGGGAGACGTATAAAAGAAAGAGACAGGAGGTCAAGAGAAAGGTGCAAGAGGTGAAAAAAAGGGCAAATGAGAGTTGGGGTGAGAGAGTATCATTAAATTTTAGGGAGAATAAAAAGATGTTCTGGAAGGAGGTAAATAAAGTGCGTAAGACCAGGGAGCAAATGGGAACTTCAGTGAAGGGCGCAAATGGGGAGGTGATACCAAGTAGTGGTGATGTGAGAAGGAGATGGAGTGAGTATTTTGAAGGTTTGTTAAATGTGTTTGATGATAGAGTGGCAGATATAGGGTGTTTTGGTCAAGGTGGTGTGCAAAGTGAGAGGGTTAGGGAAAATGATTTGGTAAACAGAGAAGAGGTAGTAAAAGCTTTGCGGAAGATGAAAGCCGGCAAGGCAGCAGGTTTGGATGGTATTGCAGTGGAATTTATTAAAAAAGGGGGTGACTGTATTATTGACTGGTTGGTAAGGTTATTTAATGTATGTATGACTCATGGTGAGGTGCATGAGGATTGGCGGAATGCGTGCATAGTGCCATTGTACAAAGGCAAAGGGGATAAGAGTGAGTGCTCAGATTACAGAGGTATAAGTTTGTTGAGTATTCCTGGTAAATTATATGGGAGGGTATTGATTGAGAGGGTGAAGGCATGTACAGAGCATCAGATTGGGGAAGAGCAGTGTGGTTTCAGAAGTGGTAGAGGATGTGTGGATCAGGTGTTTGCTTTGAAGAATGTATGTGAGAAATACTTAGAAAAGCAAATGGATTTGTATGTAGCATTTATGGATCTGGAGAAGGCATATGATAGAGTTGATAGAGATGCTCTGTGGAAGGTATTAAGAATAGATGGTGTGGGAGGCAAGTTGTTAGAAGCAGTGAAAAGTTTTTATCGAGGATGTAAGGCATGTGTACGTGTAGGAAGAGAGGAAAGTGATTGGTTCTCAGTGAATGTAGGTTTGCGGCAGGGGTGTGTGATGTCTCCATGGTTGTTTAATTTGTTTATGGATGGGGTTGTTAGGGAGGTAAATGCAAGAGTTTTGGAAAGAGGGGCAAGTATGAAGTCTGTTGGGGATGAGAGAGCTTGGGAAGTGAGTCAGTCGTTGTTCGCTGATGATACAGCGCTGGTGGCTGATTCATGTGAGAAACTGCAGAAGCTGGTGACTGAGTTTGGTAAAGTGTGTGGAAGAAGAAAGTTAAGAGTAAATGTGAATAAGAGCAAGGTTATTAGGTACAGTAGGGTTGAGGGTCAAGTCAATTGGGAGGTGAGTTTGAATGGAGAAAAACTGGAGGAAGTGAAGTGTTTTAGATATCTGGGAGTGGATCTGGCAGCGGATGGAACCATGGAAGCGGAAGTGGATCATAGGGTGGGGGAGGGGGCGAAAATTCTGGGGGCCTTGAAGAATGTGTGGAAGTCGAGAACATTATCTCGGAAAGCAAAAATGGGTATGTTTGAAGGAATAGTGGTTCCAACAATGTTGTATGGTTGCGAGGCGTGGGCTATGGATAGAGTTGTGCGCTGGAGGATGGATGTGCTGGAAATGAGATGTTTGAGGACAATGTGTGGTGTGAGGTGGTTTGATCGAGTGAGTAACGTAAGGGTAAGAGAGATGTGTGGAAATAAAAAGAGCGTGGTTGAGAGAGCAAAAGAGGGTGTTTTGAAGTGGTTTGGGCACATGGAGAGAATGAGTGAGGAAAGATTGACCAAGAGGATATATGTGTCGGAGGTGGAGGGAACGAGGAGAAGAGGGTGACCAAATTGGAGGTGGAAAGATGGAGTGAAAAAGATTTTGTGTGATCGGGGCCTGAACATGCAGGAGGGTGAAAGGAGGGCAAGGAATAGAGTGAATTGGAGCGATGTGGTATACCGGGGTTGACGTGCTGTCAGTGGATTGAATCAAGGCATGTGAAGCGTCTGGGGTAAACCATGGAAAGCTGTGTAGGTATGTATATTTGCGTGTGTGGACGTATGTATATACATGTGTATGGGGGGGGGTTGGGCCATTTCTTTCGTCTGTTTCCTTGCGCTACCTCGCAAACGCGGGATAGAGCGACAAAGTATAATAAAAAAAAAGAAAAAAAAAATATATATATATATATAATTGGGAGGTAAGTTTGAATGGAGAAAAACTGGCGGAAGTAAAGTGTTTTAGATATCTGGGAGTGGATCTGGCAGGGGATGGAACCATGGAAGCGGAAGTGGATCATAGGGTGGGGGAGGGGGCGAAAATCCTGGGAGCCTTGAAGAATGTGTGGAAGTCGAGAACATTATCTCGGAAAGCAAAAATGGGTATGTTTGAAGGAATAGTGGTTCCAACAATGTTGTATGGTTGCGAGGCGTGGGCTATGGATAGAGTTGTGCGCAGGAGGATGGATGTGCTGGAAATGAGATGTTTGAGGACAATGTGTGGTGTGAGGTGGTTTGATCGAGTAAGTAACGTAAGGGTAAGAGAGATGTGTGGAAATAAAAAGAGCGTGGTTGAGAGAGCAGAAGAGGGTGTTTTGAAATGGTTTGGGCACATGGAGTGAATGAGTGAGGAAATATTGACCAAGAGGATATATGTGTCGGAGGTGGAGGGAACGAGAAGTGGGAGACCAAATTGGAGGCGGAAAGATGCAGTGAAAAAGATTTTGTGTGATCGGGGCCTGAACATGCAGGAGGATGAAAGGAGGGCAAGGAATAGAGTGAATTGCAGCGATGTGGTATACCGGGGTTGACGTGCTGTCAGTGGATTGAATCAGGGTATGTGAAGCGTCTGGGGTAAACCATGGAAAGCTGTGTAGGTATGTATATTTGCGTGTGTGGACGTATGTATATACATGTGTATGGGGGTGGGTTGGGCCATTTCTTTCGTCTGTTTCCTTGCGGTACCTCGCAAACGCGGGAGACAGCGGCAAAAAAAAAAAATAAATAAAAATATATATATATATATATATATATATATATATATATATATATATATATATATATATATTTATTAGAAAAGCAAATGGATTTGTATGTAGCATTTATGGATCTGGAGATGGCATATGATAGAGTTGATAGAGATGCTCTGTGGAAGGTATTAAGAATATATGGTGTGGGAGGCAAGTTGTTAGAAGCAGTGAAAAGTTTTTATCGAGGATGTAAGGCATGTGTACCTGTAGGAAGAGAGGAAAGTGATTGGTTCTCAGTGAATGTAGGTTTGCGGCAGGGGTGTGTGATGTCTCCATGGTTGTTTAATTTGTTTATGGATGGGGTTGTTAGGGAGGTGAATGCAAGAGTTTTGGAAAGAGGGGCAAGTATGAAGTCTGTTGGGGATGAGAGAGCTTGGGAAGTGAGTCAGCTGTTGTTCGCTGATGATACAGCGCTGGTGGCTGATTCATGTGAGAAACTGCAGAAGCTGGTGACTGAATTTGGTAAAGTGTGTGAAAGAAGTAAGTTAAGAGTAAATGTGAATAAGAGCAAGGTAATTAGGTACAGTAGAGTTGAGGGTTAAGTCAGTTGGGAGGTAAGTTTGAATGGAGCAAAACTGGAGGAAGTAAAGTGTTTTAGATATCTGGGAGTGGATCTGGCAGCGGATGGAACCATGGAAGCGGAAGTGGATCATAGGGTGGGGGAGGGGGCGAAAATTCTGGGGGCCTTGAAGAATGTGTGGAAGTCGAGAACATTACCTCGGAAAGCACAAATGGGTATGTTTGAAGGAATAGTGGTTCCAAGAATGTTGTATGGTTGCGAGGCGTGGGCTATGGATAGAGTTGTGCGCAGGAGGATGGATGTGCTGGAAATGAGATGTTTGAGGACAATGTGTGGTGTGAGGTTTTTTGATCGAGTGAGTAACGTAAGGGTAAGAGAGATGTGTGGAAATAAAAAGAGCGTGGTTGAGAGAGCAAAAGAGGGTGTTTTGAAGTGGTTTGGGCACATGGAGAGAATGAGTGAGGAAAGATTGACCAAGAGGATATATGTGTCGGAGGTGGAGGGAACGAGGAGAAGAGGGTGACCAAATTGGAGGTGGAAAGATGGAGTGAAAAAGATTTTGTGTGATCGGGGCCTGAACATGCAGGAGGGTGAGAGGAGGGCAAGGAATAAAGTGAATTGGAGCGATGTGGTATACCGGGGTTGACGTGCTGTCAGTGGATTGAATCAAGGCATGTGAAGCGTCTGGGGTAAACCATGGAAAGCTGTGTAGGTATGTATATTTGCGTGTGTAGACGTATGTATATACATGTGTATGGGAGGGGGGTTGGGCCATTTCTTTCGTCTGTTTCCTAGCGCTACCTCGCAAACGCGGGAGAGAGCGACAAAGTATAATAAAAAAAAAAGAAAAAAAAAATATATATATATATATATATATATAATTGGGAGGTAAGTTTGAATGGAGAAAAACTGGCGGAAGTAAAGTGTTTTAGATATCTGGGAGTGAATCTGGCAGGGGATGGAACCATGGAAGCGGAAGTGGATCATAGGGTGGGGGAGGGGGCGAAAATCCTGGGAGCCTTGAAGAATGTGTGGAAGTCGAGAACATTATCTCGGAAAGCAAAAATGGGTATGTTTGAAGGAATAGTGGTTCCAACAATGTTGTATGGTTGCGAGGCGTGGGCTATGGATAGAGTTGTGCGCAGGAGGATGGATGTGCTGGAAATGAGATGTTTGAGGACAATGTGTGGTGTGAGGTGGTTTGATCGAGTAAGTAACGTAAGGGTAAGAGAGATGTGTGGAAATAAAAAGAGCGTGGTTGAGAGAGCAGAAGAGGGTGTTTTGAAATGGTTTGGGCACATGGAGTGAATGAGTGAGGAAATATTGACCAAGAGGATATATGTGTCGGAGGTGGAGGGAACGAGAAGTGGGAGACCAAATTGGAGGCGGAAAGATGCAGTGAAAAAGATTTTGTGTGATCGGGGCCTGAACATGCAGGAGGATGAAAGGAGGGCAAGGAATAGAGTGAATTGCAGCGATGTGGTATACCGGGGTTGACGTGCTGTCAGTGGATTGAATCAGGGTATGTGAAGCGTCTGGGGTAAACCATGGAAAGCTGTGTAGGTATGTATATTTGCGTGTGTGGACGTATGTATATACATGTGTATGGGGGTGGGTTGGGCCATTTCTTTCGTCTGTTTCCTTGCGGTACCTCGCAAACGCGGGAGACAGCGGCAAAAAAAAAAATAAATAAAAATATATATATATATATATATATATATATATATATATATATATATATATATATATATATATATATTTATTAGAAAAGCAAATGGATTTGTATGTAGCATTTATGGATCTGGAGATGGCATATGATAGAGTTGATAGAGATGCTCTGTGGAAGGTATTAAGAATATATGGTGTGGGAGGCAAGTTGTTAGAAGCAGTGAAAAGTTTTTATCGAGGATGTAAGGCATGTGTACCTGTAGGAAGAGAGGAAAGTGATTGGTTCTCAGTGAATGTAGGTTTGCGGCAGGGGTGTGTGATGTCTCCATGGTTGTTTAATTTGTTTATGGATGGGGTTGTTAGGGAGGTGAATGCAAGAGTTTTGGAAAGAGGGGCAAGTATGAAGTCTGTTGGGGATGAGAGAGCTTGGGAAGTGAGTCAGCTGTTGTTCGCTGATGATACAGCGCTGGTGGCTGATTCATGTGAGAAACTGCAGAAGCTGGTGACTGAATTTGGTAAAGTGTGTGAAAGAAGTAAGTTAAGAGTAAATGTGAATAAGAGCAAGGTAATTAGGTACAGTAGAGTTGAGGGTTAAGTCAGTTGGGAGGTAAGTTTGAATGGAGCAAAACTGGAGGAAGTAAAGTGTTTTAGATATCTGGGAGTGGATCTGGCAGCGGATGGAACCATGGAAGCGGAAGTGGATCATAGGGTGGGGGAGGGGGCGAAAATCCTGGGAGCCTTGAAGAATGTGTGGAAGTCGAGAACATTATCTTGGAAAGCAAAAATGGGTATGTTTGAAGGAATAGTGGTTCCAAGAATGTTGTATGGTTGCGAGGCGTGGGCTATGGATAGAGTTGTGCGCAGGAGGATGGATATGCTGGAAATGAGATGTTTGAGAAGAATGTGTGGTATGAGGTGGTTTGATCGAGTAAGTAACGTAAGGGTAAGAGAGATGTGTGTGAAATAAAAAGAGCATGGTTGAGAGAGCAGAAGAGGGTGTTTTGAAATGGTTTGGGCACATGGAGAGAATGAGTGAGGAAAGATTGACCAAGAGGATATATGTGTCGGAGGTGGAGGGAACGAGGAGAAGTGGGAGACCAAATTGGAGGTGGAAAGATGGAGTGAAAAAGATTTTGTGTGATCGGGGCCTGAACATGCAGGAGGGTGAAAGGAGGGCAAGGAATAGAGTGATTTGGATCGATGTGGTATACCGGGGTTGACGTGCTGTCAGTGGATTGAATCAGGGCATGTGATGCGTCTGGGGTAAACCAGGGAAAGCTGTGTAGGTATGTATATTTGCGTGTGTGGACGTATGTATATACATGTGTATGGGGGTGGGTTGGGCCATTTCTTTCGTCTGTTTCCTTGCGCTACTTCGCAAACGCGGGAGACAGCGACAAAGCAAAAAAAAAAAGAAAAAAAAAAAAAAAAAAAATATATATATATATATATATATATATATATATATATATATATATATATATATATATATATATATATATATATATATATATAATATATATATATATATATATATATACATATATACATATATATATATATATATATATATATATATATATATATATATATATATATATATATATATATATATATATATATATATATATATATATATATATATATATATATGTATATTCATCCAGGTTCCACGAAAATTCCATGGTTTACCCAAGACACTTCACATGCCGTAGTTCAATCCATTAAGAGCACGTTGACCCCGGTATACCACATTGTTCCAATTCATTCTATTCCTTCCACGCCTTTAACCCTCCTGTATGTTCGGGCTCCGATCGCTCAAAATCTTTTTCTCTCTACCATTCAGCCTCCATTTTCTTCTCCCGCTTCTCCTCGTTCCCTCTACCTCTGACAAATATATCCTCTTTTTCAATCTTTCCGCACTCATTCTCTCCATGTAACCAAACCATTTCAACACACTCTCTTCTACTCTCTCAACCACACTCTTTTATTACCACACACCTCTCTTACCCTCTCATTACTTACTCGATCAAACCACGTCACACCACATATTGTCTTCAAACAGTTCATTTATAACAAATCCACCATCCTCCGCACAACTCTATCTATAGCCCACGCCTACAGCCCTAACCTAGTCTAACCTAACCTAACCATATAACACTGTTGGGACCACTATTCCTTCAAACATACCCATTTTTGCTCTTCGAGCTAATGTTCTCGCCTTCTGCACATTCTTCAACGCTCCCGGAACGTTCGCCCCCTCCCCCACTCTCTGACTTACTTCCACCTCCATGGTTCCATCCGCTGCTTAATCCACTCCCAATTAACAAACACACTTCAGTGCCTCTAGTTTTCTCAATTCAAACTTACCTCCCAATTAACTTTTACTACAACCCTACTGAACCTAATAACCTTGCTCTTATTCACACTTACTCTCAACTTTCTTCTTTCACACATTTTACCAAACTCAGTTACGAACTTCTGCAGTTTCTCACCGAATCAGCCACCAACGCTATATCATCAGCGAACAACAACTGGCTCACTTCCCAAGCCCTTTCATCCACAACAGACTGCATACTTGGCCCTGTTTCCAAAACTCTTGCATTCACCTCACTAACCACCCCATATATATGCAAATTAAACAAACATGGAGACATCACGCACCCCTGCCGCAAACCGATATTCACTGGGAACCAATCACTTTCCTCTCTTCCTACTCGTACACATGCCTTATATCCTTGGTAAAAACTTTTCTTTGCTTTTAGCAACTTACCTCCCACACCATATACTCTTAATACCATCCACAAAGCATCTCTGTCAACCCTATCATATGCCTTTTCCAGATCCATAAATGCTGCATACAAATCCATCTGTTTTTCTAAGTATTTCTCACATACATTTTTCAAGGCAAACATTTGATCCACACATCCTCTACCACCTTTGAAACCACACTGCTCTTCCCTAACCTGATGCTCTGTATATATCTTTATTCTCTCAATCAATACCCTCCCATATGATTTCCCGGGAATACTCAACAAACTTATACCTCTGTGATTTGAGCACTCACCTTTATCCCCTTTGCCTTTGTACAATGGCACTATGCATGCATTCCCCCAATTCTTGGGCACTTCACCATGAACCATACATGCACTGAATATCCTTACCACCCAATCAACAACACAGTCACCCCCTTTTTTAATAAATTCCACTGCAATACCATCCAAACCCGCCGCCTTGCCGGATTTCATCTTCCTCAAAGCTTTCACTACCTCTTCTCTTTTTACCAAATCATTCTCCCTGACCCTCTCACTTAGCACACCACCTCGACCAAAACACCCTATATCTGCCTTTCTATCATCAAACACATTCAACAAACCTTCTAAATGCTCACTCCATATGTGTATGTGTGTGTGTGTGTGTGTGTGTGTGTGTGTGTGTGTGTGTGTGTGTGTGTGTGTGTGTGTGTGTGTGTTCATGATTATTGCATGTATGTTCAGGAGAATTTTACACCTGTGTTGCCCTGTCTCTTAACCTTCTTTAAATTTTCAATATTTTTAGTCTTATGCGTGTATATACGCACGCACACACACTATCATAAGCCAGGGACCCATATATTCACCATTTTCGAGGGAGGATGAACACCTGGGCTGGATGTGGCCCGTCTGGCGCGCCCAGGATTTGAATCATGCGGGCCCCATTCCGGATATGCCCATGCTGGCTCATAGTCACTAACGTTTACCACTCCACCACAGGGGCTCGTCCATATGTTCTGTTTACGAAAACACGTACATATCAGAGCCAGCATATGTATCGTACTTATATGTTCAGTTATGACACATTACGCGGGGATAACAGATGAGTGGCATAACCGGCCAGTACTAAGGAGCAACGTTGGCATCGGAGGTGCCCGGTGCTGGGTGCACAACACACCTCTTTGTGTCCCATACGTTAGCTGGCGGTTTGTCATGTTGATCCACAGAAGGTCCCGCCGTGGGTGGACACTGAGGAGGTACTGCCGTTGGTGGACTCTTAGGAGATACCGCCATGGGTGGACACCGAGGAGGTACCGCCGTGGGTGGACTTTGAGGTGATGCTAGCCAGTACAGGAACTATATGTGGTCTGCTCTGGCCACAAGAGTGTCAGACCACACTAGATCAGACATCACCACATATATTTTGTGCTAATCATGATGAAATGTATTATTGGTGAAACTTCTTAAGTGCCATGAAGTGTTATTATGCAAAAAAATAAAAAAGATGTTGATATGAAATAAATTTATTCCGCTGGAAAATTATTATCATTATTGCATAGATTTGAAATTGTAAGTTTGACTTGTGGATGTTGTGACTTGTTTTGCATGAGATCCCTCGCCCCAGCTGAGGTTCCTGGGGCTAGGATGGATGCTGGTGGTGGTGGTGATGTCAAGCATCGACTTCATCAGCAGGACGGTTACTGCACCTGTAAGATGTCCATGTTTGTATGGAAGCAACACTGGAGTGTTGTGGTCAGTCCTGAAAGACCCATATGGTGGCTTTAGACCCCGACAGAGAAAAACCTTAGGAAGTGGGTAATTACATTACTTAACGTATCATAGATGATTGTTATCACCAGCTGACTTCCCCAGACGTTGCCTGCTCTAAACGCGTTTCCGAATTCCAGAATATAGTGTCTACGTAGCCGCGTACACGACCTCCATGATCACATGGACACAACCATAAATTCAAATTTTTTCTTATATATCATGAGCCGCGTGCGATACATGATGTCATGAGCATATCATAGGTCATGCATGATGCTGTGGCGAATCATATAAAAGATTCCATCCCTGGTAACACCGCCCATTGTAAATAGAGATTGATGACGATAAACTGGAGGACCCGGCAGACGTGTGCAATTTTGTGCCTGACCACAACCACCATCCCGACCTCCCTCCTCCACCTTGTGGTGGTCATAGGTGGAATTTCCGGCAGACGCCATTGATATGAGGCAGAAGTCAAGGTCTGTGAAGGACAGAGAGCGGCAGGAGTATAAGGCAGGTTACCTTTTTCGCACCTGAGGCCATTCGTGGACTCGAGGATACTGTCTGTAGTGATCTATGTTACTCTGCGAAAGGTATTCCTCTGTCTTACACAACCCAAACAGTCAGTGTTCTGCTGTATCTCTGTGAAGGCCAGCTAAATCTTATGAGACATAAACGTTTTGAGAGAAATCTGTATCAGTGCAAAAATTTATCTGTATAAGATCATCAAACATCATTTTAGGAGGGGATTTTCTTTTTATATTTATGGCGTCGTGAGGACATCTTCTGTCATAATGAATAGACGCAGTAAAGAGGTAATGGAAACTGTAGACTCTAGTGCAGAACATACCCTTAAGAGTACCAGTATATGCGGTATCAAAACCCGTTAGGATGTTTACGGTGACGTACGGGACCTGACGGAGGATGGCTGGAGGTTCCTGCTGGACCCGACAGACGGTGGCCGCTCGCGCGGAGTGACAAGGGAAAAAATCCAAGGTCGGGAGCGCTAGTGTGGGGAACTCCAGGTCGTACATTGTTGACGAAGGTGAGAGAAAGTCTTCCTTGTGATGACCTTCCACAACAAGGAGGTCAGAAGATGTGTAGGACAGGTAATATTGAGGAGGAACGAAGAGTCTACTTAGCTACATACTCCGTCATCTGGGGAAGAGGCAATGGTGTTCTGCAAGATGTTTCGATAGCCATACCTTATTGATTCATTCTACTTTAACAGAATACCACGAACTCTGAAGTTGCTCAAGTGTAAATGAAGTGGTATATGAATGTCAACTTAGTCGAAATTCTCCCTTCTCTACAAGCCTTTCCCCGGGACAAATTGTCACATTGAAGAGTCTATGATTTATTTGTACAGATCTATCTTAACATAGCAAAAATCCACACAATCACCAAAGCACTTTTGAAATTATTACTTCAGAGAAAAAGACAGTCTCTGGGGAAGGCAGGAATTATCAGCATGATAAGCGGAGGTTGCAGTGTGCGAGTAAGCGCGCCACCTGACAGCCAGCGACAAGCATCTAATGTACGCCACTGGCAGGGACCATAGTTGTGTGGCTCCAGTGGCAGGGGCTATGGTTGTGTGGCCACAGTGGCAGGGGCTATGTTTGTGTGGCCACAGTGGCAGGTGCTATGGTTGTGTGGCCACAGTGGGAGGGGCTATGGTTGTGTGGCTGCAGTAGCAAGGACCATGGTTGTGTGGCTGCAGTGTCAAGCACTATGGTTTTGTGGCTAGTGGCAGGGGCTATGGTTGTGTAGCTACAGTGGTAGTGACCATGGCTGTGTGGCTACAGTGGCAGGGACTATGGTTGTGTGGCTGCAGTGGCAGGCATCATGGTTGTGTGGCTACAGTGGCAGTGACCATGGCTGTGTGGCTACAGTGGCAGGCACCATGGTTTTGTGGCTACAGTGGCAGTGTCCATGGCTGTGTGGCTACAGTGGCAGGGACTATGGCTGTGTGGCTACAGTGGCAAGCACCATGATTGTGTAGCTACAGAAGCAATGACCATGGCTGTGTGGCTACAGTAGTAGGCACCATGGTTGTGTGGCCACAGTGGCAGTGACCATGGGTGTGTGGCTACGTTGGCAGGGACTATGGTTGTGTGGCTACAGTGGCAGGGACTATGGTTGTTTAGCTACACTGGCAGGCATCATGGTTGTCTGGGCACAGTGGCAGGCACCATGGTTGTGTGGCTACATTGGCAGTGACCCTGGCTGTGTGGCTACGTTGGCAGGGACTATGGTCGTGTGTCTACAGTGGCAGGCACCATGGTTGCCTGCCACTGGCATGCTACAGTGGCAGGTACTATGGTTGTGTAGCTACAGTAGCAGGGGCTATGGTTGTGAGGCTACAATGGCACGCACCATGGTTGTGTGGCTGCAGTGGCAGTGATCGTGGTTGTGTGGGTACAGTGACAGTGACCATGGCTGTGTGGCTGCAGTAGCAGGGCCATGGTTGTGTGGGTACAGTGGCAGTGACCATGGTTGTGTGGATACAGTGGCAGGGGCCATGGTTGTGTGGGTACAGTGGCAGGTACTATGGTTGTTTGGCTACACTAGCAGGCACCATAGTTATGTGGGTTCAGTGAGAGTGACCATGGTTGTGTGGCTACAGTAGCAGCGCCATGGTTGTGTAAGCACAGTGGTAGGGTTCATGATTGTCTGCCTACAGTGGCATAGACCAGTTCTGTGTATTTTCAGTAGCAGGGATCATAATTATCTGCCTATAGTGGCAGGGACTATGGCCATGTAGTTACACTGGCAGTTACATGTAGTTACACTGTATGTGAAGCTTGACTCACTGGGTCGCCAAGAGCTTCGAATGTGTAGAGAAACAAACTCTGGCTCAGTAAGTACGAGCCTTCGTATATTTGATGAATGTGAAGTTTCTATTTAGTTCTCCATTTAAGAGGGTTGAGGAATACGCAAAGCATAGTGTTCATGCTTTGTGCGCACCATAAAGCATTAGGGGAGGAGCATGAAGTGTCAGAACCCACTCATGCATATACCATTTACTTCCAGGCGCGACACCAATATTTCATTAACGAATAATTTGTGTTGTTATTTATCACTTACTGGTATTGGAAGACAGCAGTAGGTTTGGCCTCAGGTCTGCTCAACTTTACAGTACACTGATGTGGTGAGCTGAGGCGAAGAGTGTCCTGAATATTGACGCAGTTGATGCTCATCCCACGTGACTTGAACAGAAAGGTTAACCGTAGCGAATGAGGACTTAACAAGAGCGTGTAGTGGTGCATGTGAGGTGGAAGTGATCTCGTATACTATCACAATGGTTCTTCCGTCTGGCAATAGGTACAAATATTCACGTCATATTTCCTCGTGTATGAAGTCAACCCGTTAAGGTTCTGGTATCACTACCAAAACAGGCCCTATGTTTTTATGACTATATTTATCTATTTTTGTTCTTAGTTTGCAGATATTCTATGATAGATAATCATGTTTCAGTTAGTATTATCATCAGTCATGATGGTTATCTATGTATCATGTTCTAACATTAAGTTACCAGTCATCTGCCCCGGGGATTAACGTTGCTCACACGAGTTACGTGTGTCGACGATGGTAGCGTTCCCGCGGGCGGTGATGGCCTCATGGATCTGCCGCCCATGTGGGTGGGAGAGAGAGAGAGAGAGAGAGAGAGAGAGAGAGAGAGAGAGAGAGAGAGAGAGAGAGAGAGAGAGAGAGAGAGAGAGAGAGAGAGAGAGAGAGAGAGAGAGAGAGAGAGAGAGAATACCCCAGCATTATAAGGCATGGGACTCCATGACGTCACTTGCTCATATACGAGTTTCTATTTTCCTGGTACACACATAAAGCTCTTATGAATGTTTTATTCATAGGTTTAACTTTTTTGGCATTAGACTGGCTTCACACACACACACACACACACACACACACATATATATATATATATATATATATATATATATATATATATATATATATATATATATATATATATATATATATATATATATATATATATATAAAGTTAGGTTTTATAAAAGTCCATATGTACTTGGAGAGATTGTATCTAATGTATTTAAGTAATGAATGTATGAAAGAAAAAATAGATATTTTCTCAGTAATTGTGCGTTGATGTGGGACGCGAGACAGCAGATGGCACCTGGCGGGTGGAAGCAGAAGACTGATTAACATTCTCTTATGGCTGCACAGGGATGAGGGACGCCCGCTGGGCTGCTGTCATGCTGGCTGGCGAGGCTGCGCCCTCCCTGGCTGGGACCTACCATACACCCCTTGACGCGTGGAAGGCGTAGCGCTGGTACCGTGGCGTTCAAAGGCTACATTTCAAGGCTATCGCCAGTGCAGGTGACGGGGAATTATACCGGGCTATCCACATCAGGAGAGGAAAGTTGAACGAAATTATTTTTGAACTAATAATTGGAATGAAGGCTTGGAGATCGCTAGGGTGTTCTTCCTCCCGCAGCGTCTGTTGAGCAGCATGTAAAACCAATCCCCGGCCTGACTATACGTGCATCCGGACCTCAAGGACGCCTGATTTGATCAACCCGCTGATATTATCAAAGCCCGAATTCCATATGCAAATTTTGGTTACATTTTAAATCATGAATCACTTGGTATTATTGAAATATGAACATGATTCTGCCTGAAGTATTGCATAATCCTGCCATTTTAGTAAATTTCAGTAATCTATAAGTACAGGGTTGTGGGGCTTGACGAGGCAAACTTTGGCTATGTGCAGCGTCTGTGATCTTAATAAGAAATCTGAGCCATATATACTGTAAGTTCTTAATTCAGCCAGCCTCTCACAAGCCACACCAGTGGTCATCTAATCATTGGTAAACGTAAAACCTTCCGTGATATCAATCGTGCAACCGTCATTCAACGCAACAGTGTTTGAATAATTAGGCTATAAGAGGATGACGCGTACACGGCATGTCCGCAAGCTCATGTTGGAATGTCCAACGGAAGCAGAGTTTTCTGTGCTCATGAGAACAGCAGCAGTAGTAAGTGCAGAAGACGTTCCCAACCCAGACATCAGCCTTGCCACCGGCGGGAAGGTCAATTAGGGCAACACCGGTTCCCCTAGATGAGGCCGCTGCCGTTATCATTAACCCTTTTTCTCTGGATGTTTCATACCTTTTGCTCCTCCTCCTGCTGCTGCTGCTGCTACCGGTGTTTTTCATGTTCTTTTTTTTCTGTTCCGGCTGCATCTGGTTTTGCTTATGTATCTCCAGGACACACCATCTTTAGCAAATGTCGCTATATCTGCTGTTCTTCTGAGCTTTTGTCGACACTTTGTTCTCCCACTTCATATGAGGTCGGCCGTTCTGCCATGCCTCCTACTCCCACCATTCACTAGCTACCATCCGGCCATGTATAGTGGTGTTGCCTTGAACGTGGCTGTGCTACCACGTAGGTTTTCTGGAGGCAGGGCGACGGTGGTGCGCTATCCCGTATGTAGGGTTGCAGTGATGGTGTGTGTGTGTGTGTGTGTGTGTGGAGTAGGGAGGACTACAGCCCACTGGTATAGGTAGAGTCTCTATGATTTGAGGTCTGGGGAATGTAGTATATTACTCATATTGCAGTATAGATAATAATCCTTGTATACAGCTTCAAATATTAGTAGAAAAACACAAGGAAAACCGGGAGAGGGGGGGAGGGGGGTGCACAATGTTGTTAGTAGAAGAAAGATCATCACACGGATGCATGAAAAGGTTAACTGTTGTGAGCAACAGTGGATTGGTAAGATGCAGTGAGTGTATGTGTGTGTCTGTGTGTGTGTGTGTGTGTGTGTGTGTGTGTGTGTGTGTGTGTGTGTTTCTTTATGCAGGCTCTGGCAGCACCGTTGCTGTTGCGGGAAGACTTTTGAATGCCGCTGCTACTGGAAGGAGCAAAGGGTAGGGCTTGATCGAGGTGCAAGAAGCTGAGCTCTGAATGACTTCCAACCTCTGGAAATGCTTGCACGAGAGTTGTGGATGCCTGCACAACCTTACCAACCAGAGCTCTCTCTCTCTCTCTCTCTCTCTCTCTCTCTCTCTCTCTCTCTCTCTCTCTCTCTCTCTCTCTCTCTCTCTCTCTCTCTCTCTCTCTCTCTCTCTCTCTCTCTCTCTCTCATTGATGACAGTTGCAAAGTAATGTACTCTGACGCTAAATATATAAATCACAAATGAAAAAATATTCGGTAAACCATTATCAAAAGAAGAAAAGAACATTGAAGTGATTATCGCTAATGACAAAGAATGCAGAAAACAATATCTAGCTATGTCTAACACAGCCAACAGGATTCATAGCTAAGAATCATAGATAGAAATATAAACTATTAAACAAATGATGTAGCGCTTAATCTTTATCACGACCTGGCCAGACCTCGCTTGGAATACGCTCTTCAGTTCTGGTCTCCAAACCTGTTCAGAGATGAAGAAAAACTAGAACGAATTCAAGGAAGAGCAACCAGACTACTCTGGGCCCAAAGAAATAAGCTCAATGAGAAAGACTCAAAGACGTGGATTATTCGCTCTAAAGAAGCGCACACTCCAGGGAGATCTGTTAGACGTGTTCAAGATATCAAAGAAATTGACGACACGACATACGAAGAATTTGCACTTTAGAAGGAGGTTTAGTGACCAGAAATAGTCTTATGAAGATTCAAGGAAAGAGATGTCATATCAGTGTGGTAGAACGTAGGATTTATTACCTTCAGATGTAGGAAATGCAAAGAAAATTAATATCTTTATATTGAAGACCCAAATGCTTCAGTGGTTGCCATTTTTGAAACTGTAAGGAAATGTTTTCAGTTCACAATTACTTCTAATTTGTCCATTTCATGCTACAGCCTTGCCATGGTTCTGTGCCATGGTGCTCTACACCCTCACTTTCACCTGCTTCGTTTTTACTGTCGCACTCGCTGCTGCGCTCGCCTGTGTTTGGTCCACATTCATGGAGTTGTGTTGTGACGATGCCACCTTTTCTGTATCTTATTCCTTGAGATGTGTTCCGAGTTCTGCAGGCCTACCACAAGGCAATCAGGTATCTGCTGCTTCCAACCCGTTTTAGTAAACTCTTACTGCCCCCGGCCAGCCCGGTCATCAAATCCAGCCTCACGACCATTGATATATTGCAGTTGTTTCGTTTATATTCGTATCATCCTGCGTGGGAGACGTGTTCGGTTCTATCCATTTGTTTGAACCTGAGAAGTCTGAGTTTTCGTTATGCTCGGTGAGGAGTTATTTGTGTTTATATGTTGCACCTTAGATGTACGACGCTTGTACAGGGGATGAGGGAGTGGCGTGTCCCGGGATACAAACCCGCACCTCAGGTAAGTGATGGAAGGGGTGGCATGCTACCCCTTCCCCTTACTCACGCTGCCCGGAAGCCATCGTATCATGCATGATGTTGCTAGTCCCGGCCACGTTATCCCGAGGCCGCCCGCTCCTCCAGACGCCCACCAGTAGGTAGCCTAGAGTACATGGCCTTCGCTCTTTCCCTCTCCACCGCTCACTCAGAGAACCCACTCTCCAGCACTTGCACACTTCTGAATTAAAATCTTCAAGTGGCCAGCTCTGACGAGACTTGTTAGCCCGACGGACTGTCGTCGTCAAGGGAGCCTTAAGGTTACCGTGTATTATGATGCTGGTCGTCCGTTACCTGCCTTACTGCAGGGTCAATTAATCCAGCGCTCCTGAAGTGTATTGCTCTACCACACTGCATACAAATCACTGTGGCCTTAAACGCCTTACTGAGTCATTGTCTCAAGGTTGAATCAACCTTCCTGTCAGTATCTACTTTCCATCTCTAATGTTGTCACATAATTGTTCACGCTTTTATCTTGTTGGTGCATCTTCCCTCCTGTAGCGGTTGCTTGTGGGAAGTCACACAGCCAATCTTAAGACTGATCGCTAATCATACATAGAAAAAGAGACAGACACAGACCACCAAATAGGCAACTACAGTGCTCACACGCCACACATGGACAGCTCGTCTAGGGAATTACAGTACTCACATACCAGCACAAGCATTCTGGGTCAAGCCGCGGCTCTTTTTCGTTTCATGATAAATGTCTTTTCATGTTTCTTCTTTTCCTTAATTCCCTCCTCCTTCAGAAAACCTTGCAAAGGGCTTTTCCTTTATATGAGCAACAGCTGAAACTGTGAGAACACAGGCAACCCATGTTAGCCCTCGAGCATCAGTCTGTGCTTCTGGTTTCGGTGGCTTTCCAAGAATATATTACCCTGAGAGCGTACACCGCAGGGCTGATCTGTACCCCTGAATCTTGGGGAGAGACAGCACTTGCATGTAGGTATGGCTTAGGTCAACAGGCAATGCTGTGCCACTTGCAGCAGGTAAAAGTTGGGGTCACAGGCTTTACCTGTAGAGCAGGTAGAGACATTGGTGTCACACTTGCAACTTCACCATGGCCAACAATCACAGGTCAAGATATGGTCAGCCTCTTAGCATCTGCAATAGGTACAGGTCCAGTCATTTCGGAGGAAAGGACCATTGCCATGTTACACGTGCCTTCACCGAACAACCAGGATAATGCTAATCAGTAATCATTCGTCTTACTAACTCGACAGTAATTGTGGTAGTTATTTTGTTGTACTTTTACTGAGTCTTTGACTTCTTGATTGCTTGATTTCTTAATCCCTTACATGAAACGGTTTTTGTCATACATCATCACTTTTATCACCGAGATCAAGACGGTGGATCTCATCCATATTTACGAAGAAAAGTGGCATATAGTGAAATATACTCTAAGGTCTGCAAGACTTACTAAATATATATGAAAGACAACCGGTTTTTTTTCTCATAGATATTTCATCGCGAGTGAAGTTTGTGAAACACTAAAAATAATGTACTACGTTAGTTTCGCATAAAACAGGTCAGAAAGAATATACATAGGAAAAATGTGATTTGTCCTGCTAAGGGCCTCCCAGCCCAGCAGAGATACTGAACTTGCCGGTGTGGAGTATTATCACCCATAAGAGTAAGAGTGGCCCGCGAGCAGATCAGTTCCTCTACCAGCATCGAAATCCCGTGTTGCTGCGTCGCTTGGTTGCAGCATTGCGATACATCTTTTTTTCATATTTTTTTCCACCTGGTTCCTGGAGACGGTGTGTGCCGTGGCGAGGCCGGACCTGCCTCTCCTGCGGCTCTATAGCTTCAGACACAGCCAGCCTTACCGATCAGACTCGCTCGAACGAGGATGAAACTGCCTCGAGGCAGCCGTGCGTGTTGCCAGGCCAGTTTAAACCTCAATTACCGTCAATTCTTCTAGCTTACTCCGCGATACGTATTCACTTCCCCCAGCAGGCCTTATAGGTAGGTCTCCCCGGTACACAGTTCCCACCAGCCCGAGGCTCCCACTGGCTGAGCATATTGCAGAATCCTGAGGGTGTTCCCACACAGCAAGTATCCTTGCCCTTACACCCTTGTCCTGACCCACGGTACCTTGGCCTCCGTGAGGACATGCTTAACGTACCTCCCTTGCATAAAACCTGGGTATCAATCCGTTCACGACGTCCATGTGCGTATGCGCTCAACGAACAGCGTACTGTACTTGCACATCCACAGAGTGGAGTCTGTTTGGACGTGCCTGGATGCCCAGCTTGAAGTTAAACAGTCAGTAACGATCATTATTCCCTGGGCATCAATGGGCACCTCCCTGCGAGGGTGCACGAGCGTGCTGTCTGGCTCAGGGGTCGCCCTGCACCGGCTCACCTGCCTGCTAATGTCGCCGCCTGGCTCACCTACACCCGGTTAGCTGGGAGGGAAGGAGCTGGGTGTTGCCTGGTCTGGTAGGCTTTGTTACCAAATACATGAACTCCAGAGGAGAAAAAATAAGCTTACCACCAGATAAGTCTCATATGTTGGGTCTCGTAGTGTTAAGGAGAGGCGCTGAGGTTTAGTTAAAGACTGTAAAGTGAATGTTTGTGTATGATACCCGATTGGGTAACCCCGTTTGGTTGCTGCGTGAGTAAGGAGGGAACTTATCTAGATAAGACAGCCTCGAATACAGAGAGTGTTGGTAAACACAGTACACAAGACAGAAGCTCGTAAGTTTGCAAGCAAGTATTTCCAATTGTTTAAAGTATCCTCTTGTGTTTACTGTGAGTTTTATATGCTGGCTCTGCCGTGCTTGCCTGTGCTTGTTAATGACTCTGTTTGCGGATTGCCCCGGTGTGTATGTGTGTGTGGTTGCTGTCTTGTCTTCAGTGTATCTTTGGTGCTCGTCTTGACGTTCCTCTGGACGGTGTGTGCATTTCTGTGGCTCTCGTGATTAATGATTCGTCTTCTGAGACGTGTTGAGATCTATGGTGTTTATCTAGCGTTTGTGACTTGTCTCAGTGTATTTCTGGTTTACCATATTGTTTGGTTAGTCTTGGTAGTCGTGGTTTTTGCTGTCTCCCTTGATTTTCACCGTTTTCCAAGACTTTCTTGGTTTTTTCAGTTTCATTTGATATTTCTTGTCTTTTGCTTATTTCTGTTTTCCTTGCCTTTCACCTTTTCCTCGGTTTTTGATGTTTTCTTTGATTTTCTTGGCTTTTGCTGTTATCCTTATCTTTAACTTTTTGCTATTTTCCTTGTTTTTGGTATTTCCCTATTTTCACGGTTTTTGCTGTTTTCATCGTATTCTTGTTTTTGCTTTCGTGCTTCCCTTGTTTCTTCTTAGTTTTTGTTGTTTCCTTTTTTTCTTGTTTCTTGTTTCTTGCTGTTTTCATAGTCTTTCTTGGTTTTTGCTGTTTTTCCTGGTTTTTGGTTTTCTCTGCTGTTTTCTCTGGTTTATTTTTTCTTCGTTTCACATTTGATTTGCCGTCTATGTGTTAGTGATAGTTGTCGGAAAGATCTTTATCATCCAGAGTGGCTGGTATGGGTCCTGCGATGCAGATGGTGCGTCGTGTTTGGATTACTACGGTAGTGTTTCTGTCTTGATGTCTGTTCAGTTTGTCTTTTTCTTTGTGGTTTATCGTAATGTTGTTTTGGCGTGGTTTCTTTTATTGTGGTATGCCTTAGTGCACTGCACAGTATGATATACTATCATAGTACACTACACAGTATGTTGTACTATCATAATACACTGCACAATATGATGTACTATCATAGTACACTGCGCAGTATGTTGTACTATCATAGTACACTGCACAATATGATGTACTATCAAAGTACACTGCGCAGTATGTTGTACTATCATAGTACACTGCACAATATGATGTACTATCATAGTACACTGGGCAGTATGTTGTACTATCATAGTACACTGCACAATATGATGTACTATCATAGTACACTGCGCAGTATGTTGTACTATCATAGTACACTGCACAATATGATGTACTATCAAAGTACACTGCGCAGTATGTTGTACTATCATAGTACACTGCACAATATGATGTACTATCAAAGTACACTGCGCAGTATGTTGTACTATCATGGTATACGGTGCCTTTGGGGTTTCTTCCACCCCCACGCCTCGATCTGGGAGTGATCAAGCTTTCCTGTCGTTTCTAAGTTCAACCAGGCTGTTGGAGGTCGCGGCCTTACATTGTAATGTTCGTAACTCGTATTCTGGATCCTGATTTCATATAGATTATAGTTTGTGATCGTAGTTTTTGTTCACTTTCGTTTGTAACGGTTATATTGTGTTATAGCGTTTGTGGCTAATACATTTCTTATGGTTTTGTTTGTTGTTGGTTTTTCTGCCTTCATTTATATTGTATTCCAACCACCAGTGCATTTGCATGTATGCCCACGTATGCATCGTGTATGAATTCGCCGAATATGCAGTTCTGCATATGCATCTGCATTGTTTTCCATGCATGTTCAAGCCTCAGCGATCTTCGATATTTTCATGTCACAGCATCGCCTTTAAAGAGGCCGAAGAACAACAGGTGTAAGGCGGTAGCCAGGCAGAGGTGAAGCCAAGGGTGAGGCTGAGGGCCCTGCTGAAAGGTGACTGTTGAACATGGCCTGTGTTCCTCAACACCACACTCGCTGCTTCTGAACTTGTGTACATTCCAGTATGGAAATGTGGAGGGTGGGTCCCCGCCTGGGCTCCACCCACCATATGCTGGGGTATCAGTGGGTGCGGCAGGGCTAGATGAGGTGGGGTTCATAGGGGCAGACCGAGCATACGGAAGTGCTGGGGGCAGGGGAGTGGTCGGGGGGACACTGGTGCTCTAGGGTTGGGCATCCTGGAAGTGACTAAGGGCTGTGTCATAGTGGGCTGGTCAGTGTGAGGAAGAGGAGGGTCTGTTGTGGGCACTAGTTTGGGTAGGGCAGCCTTGGTTGTGCTGATGATCTTTGATTCAGGACGTTGTTTTGGGCAGCAAGGGAGGTGCGCCACTGCATCGAACATTGTCGAGGAGTAGAAGTCAGTGGAAAATCTTTAGATACTAAGAGTAGAAAATTGGAATATCAAGAACAGATGCCGATACAAAAAGAAAAAAAGAAAAACAGAAAAAAGAATATGATTATTTCCGATCCAAAGAATGTAGGTGCTATACATTGGAAATGTGTTCGTTTGGGATTTCTGGCAGATTTGTATCTGCAAAGGTTGGAGTTGGTGCATAGACTTTCGGGCTCCTAACTGATCAGTTTGACCCTACACTGTGCTGTGATGATGGACTCAAGCCTCAAAAATCGACGTAATTCATTCCATCGTTAGTCAGGATGGCATCATACAGAAGGTGGTTGAAATCTCTCAAATTGTCCAGAATATCGTTAAACGGGTAGGCGTTCGCTCCTGAGAGTATTGCAGTGTGGCATTATTGTGATGATGATATTAGTTATTGGACTAATGGTGGTGGTGTTGACGTGGTGATAGTGTAAGAAGGGTTGTGATGTTGGCCATGGCTGTCGGAGTGGTGGAGGTCGTAGTGCTTGTGTATTTGGTGATGGTGTTGGTGGTGTTGGTAGTGGTTGTGGTCAGGTCCCTTGGTGGTTGTGGTATTTATGGTGTTGGAGATGACGTGGTGTTAGGAGTGGTGAGGGTGATAGGGGTGGTGATGGAGGCGGTGGTGGTGGTGGTGGGGGTGATGGTTGGAGTATTCGAGGACGGCATGTGATGCAGCCAGTTAATGCACGTTATGTAGTACTTAATTCGACGGTCCTAAGTGTTTGACGTCTCGTCTTTGGCATGTTTACCTTTTGGTACGAGTACCCTAAAGTATTTGGCCTGGCTGGGTAATTGCTGGCTCACCTGTGTCCGAGACCGAACATAGATACAGTTGACGATATTTACAAACTTGTACGATATTTACGGTGACGGGTTGACGGCCACTCCTGTTTGCAGGTAGGGAGGATGCAGTAACCTCAGGTTAGCCCTCATGAGGAAAAGACAACAAGAATAGGAGAAGGTTCAGAAACATATTCTTTTCGATATTTTTTTTCGACAAGGTCTTGTTTAGGAGAATAATGATACATCCTGAAGAAGACTTTGTCGAAACTAGATGAGAAGAGGGAACCATGGCTTTCTTTCCTTTACCCATCTCTTGTTGTGGGCAACAATTCAGCTCATCTTAGATCCTCAGATGGTTTGTTGCATTCTCTCGTATTGTCCAACCATTCCAGAGAGATCAGGCTACCTCATACCAGAGTTGCTCGGGAGAGTGATATGAGTATAATTCGTGTGCAACGTGATATTCAAGTTGATGGAACCAAGAGCTGGTCGTCTTGCGTTTTACATGGATGATGCTGGCAGTGTTAGTGGTGTAGGCACTCTGCGAGTTTGGACTGAGAAGTATTTCCCCTGATGCTTCGAGTATAGATACCTAAATAAACATTAAGTATTTTTGATGACACCTGGAGCTTCCACGAACTGTAAATCAGATTAAGCAATTTTAGAACATTCTGTTGCTTTGTGTGTGGTCGTGACCTGGTCTTTCTGGCCCCTCCCAGTGTGTGGTCGTGACCTGGTGTCACTGGCTTCCTCCCAGTATGTGGTCGTGACAAGGTCTGGTTTCTTCCCAGAGTGCGATCGTGACCTGGTGTCAGTGGCTTCCTCACAGTGTGTGGTCCTGACCTGGTCTCTCTGGCTTCCTCCCAGAGTGTGGTCGTGACCTGGTGTCACTGGCATCCTCCCAGTGTGTGGTCGTGACCTGGTGTCTATGGCTTTTTACCAGTGTATGGTTTTGGCTTTGTGTTAGGCTACCTCCAGTGTTGTGGCTAAGACCCTCTAATATAAGTCTGTGCGCTGGTGTCTCTGACTTCCTCCGAGTATTTGGTCGTGACCTGGTATGTAAGGGTTCCTCACAGAGTGTGTCGTGACTTGGTGTCTCTGGGTTTTCACCAGTATGGGTTGTGACCTAGTGTGTCAGGCTTCCTCATTGTATGTAGCTGTGACCTGGTTTCTCTGGCTTCTTTTCAGTGTGTGGCTGTGACCTGGTGTGTCAGGCATCCTCATAGGGTGTTGCTGTGACCTGGTGTGTCAGACTTCTTGCGAAAGTGTGACTGTGACTTGGTGTGTCAGGCTTTTATCTAATGACTTGGTGTGGCTGTGACCTGGTGTCTCTGGCTTCTTTCCAGTGTGTGGTTGTGACCTGTTGCATTAGGCTTGATCCTTGGGTGTATCTGTGGCCTGATGTGTCAGGCTTTCTCCCAATGTATGGCTGTGATCTGATATCTCTGATTTCCTCCCAGTATGTGGCTGTAACCTGGTGTCTCTAGCTTCCTCTCAACATGTGACTGAATTGGTGTCTCTGACCTCCCTACGGCATGTGGTTGTAACCTAGTGTCTCTGGCTTCCTCCCATTCTGTTCCTGTGACCAGTTGCGACAGGTTTCGTTCCAGTGTATGGATGTAACCAGGTGTGTCAGGCTTCCTCCCACTATATGGCTGTAAATAGGAGTCTTTGGCTTCCTCTCAGTGTATGTTTGAGACCTGGTGCGTCAGTCTTCCTCTCAGTGTAGTAAAAGCTTTGCGGAAGATGCAAGCGGGTTTGGATGGTATTGCAGTGAAATCTACTAAAAAAGGGGGTGACTGTATTGTTGACTGGTTGCTAAGGATATTAATGTTTGTATGACTCATGGTGAGGTGCCTGAGGACTGGCGGAATGCTTGCATAGTGCCATTGTACAAAGGCAAAGGGGATAAGAGTGAGTGCTCAAATTATAGAGGTATAAATTTGTTGAGTATTCCTGGGAAATTATATGGGAGGGTATTGATTGAGAAGGTGAAGGCATGTACAGAGCATCAGATTGGGGAAGAGCAGTGTGGTTTCAGAGGTGCTAGAGGATGTGTGGATCAGGTGTTTGCTTTGAAAAATGTATGTGAGAAGTACTTAGAAAAGCAAAGGGATTTGTATGTAGCATTTATGGATCTGGAGAAGGCATCTGATAGAGATGATAGAGATGCTCTGTGGAAAGTATTAAGAATATATGGAGTGGGAGGTAAGTTGTTAGAAGTAGTGATAAGTTTTTATCGAGGATGTAAGGCATGTGTACGTGTAAGAAGAGAGGAAAGTGATTGGTTCTCAGTGAAAGTTGGTTTGCGGCAGGGGTGCGTGATGTCTCTATGGTTGTTTAATTTATTCACGGATGGGGTTGTTAGGGAGGTGAATATAAGAGTTTTGGAAAGAGGGGCAAGTATGCAGTCTGTTGTGGATGAGAGAGCATGTGAGTGAGTCAGTTGTTGTTCGCTGATGATACAGCGCTGGTGGCTGATTCATGTAAGAAACTGCAGAAGCTGGTGACTGAGTTTGGTAATGTGTGTGAAAGAAGAAAGCTGAGAGTAAATGTGAATAAGAGCAAGGTTAGTAGGTACAGTAAGATTGAGGGACAAGTCAACTGGGAAGTATGTTTGAATGGAGAAAAACTGGAGGAAGTGAAGTGTTTTAGATATCTGGGAGTGGATTTGGCAGCGGATGGAACCATGGAAGTGGAAGTGAATCATAGGGTGGGGGAGGAGGTGAGATTCTGGGAGCGTTGAAAAATGTGTGGAAGTCGAGAACATTATCTCGGAAAGCAAAAATGGGTATTTTTGATGGAATAGTGGTTCCAACAATGTTATCTGGTTGCGAGGCGTGGGCTATAAATAGAGTTGTGCAGAGGAGGATGAATGTGCTGGAAATGAGATGTTTGAGGACAATATGTGGTGTAAGGTGGTTTGAACGAGTAAGTAATAATTGGGTAAGAGAGATGTGTAGTAATAAAAAGATTGTGGTTGAGAGAGCAGAAGAGGGTGTTTTGATATAGTTTGGTTACATGGAGAGAAGGAGTGAGGAAAGATTGACAAAGAGGATATATGTGTCAGGGGTGGAGGGAACGAGAAGTGGGAGACCAAATTGAAGGTGGAAAGATGAAGTGAAAAAGATTTTGAGTGAGCTGGGCCTGAACATGCAGGAGGATGAAAGGCGTGCAAGGAATAGAGTGAATTGGAACGATGTGATATACCGGGATCGACGTGCTGTCAATGGATGGAACCAGGGCATGTGAAGCGTCTGGGGTAAATCATGGAAAGTTGTGTGGGACCTAGATGTGGAAAGGGAGCTGTGGTTTCGGTGCATTATACATGACAGCTAAAGACTGAGTGTGAAAGAATGTGGCCTTTGTTGCCTTTCCTAGCGCTATCTCGCTCACATGTGGGGGAAGGGGGTTTTCATTTCATGTGTGGCGGGGTGGCGACGGGAATCGATAGGGGCAGACAGTGTGAATTATGTACATGTGTATATATGGATATGTCTGTGTGTGTGTGTGTATGTATATATATATATATATATATATATATATATATATATATATATATATATATATATATATATATATATATATATATATATATATATATATATATATATATATATATATATATATATATATATATATATATATATATATATATATATATATATGTATATATATATATATATGTATACGTTGAGATGTATAGGTATGTATATTTGCGTGTGTGGACTTGTATGTATATACATGTGTATGTGGGTGGGGTTAGGCCATTCTTTCGTCTGTTTCCTTGCGCTACCTCGCTTACGCGGGAGACAGCGAAAAAGTATGATAGATATGAATAAATACATGTTATATATATAAATACATATAAATATATATAAATATATATAAATACATGTATATATAGTGATGGGTGATTTGAATGCAAAGGTGAGTAATGTGGCAGTTGAGGGAATAATTGGTATACATGGGGTGTTCAGTGTTGTAAATGGAAATGGTGAAGAGCTTGTAGATTTATGTGCTGAAAAAGGACTGGTGATTGGGAATACCTGGTTTAAAAAGCGAGATATACATAAGTATACGTATGTAAGTAGAAGAGATGGCCAGAGAGCGTTATTGGATTACGTGTTAATTGACAGGCGCGCGAAAGAGAGACTTTTGGATGTTAATGTGCTGAGAGGTGCAACTGGAGGGATGTCTGATCATTATCTTGTGGAGACTAAGGTGAAGATTTGTATGGGTTTTCAGAAAAGAAGAGTGAATGTTGGGGTGAAGAGGGTGGTGAGAGTAAGTGAGCTTGGGAAGGAGACTTGTGTGAGGAAGTACCCGGAGAGACTGAGTACAGAATGGAAAAAGGTGAGAACAGTGGAAGTAAGGGGAGTGGGGGAGGAATGGGATGTATTTAGGGAATCATTGATGGATTGCGCAAAAGATACTTGTAGCATGAGAAGAGTGGGAGGTGGGTTGATTAGAAAGGGTAGTGAGTGGTGGCATGAAGAAGAAAGATTATTAGTGAAAGAGAAGAGAGAGGCATTTGGACGATTTTTGCAGGGAAAAAATGCAAATGAGTGGGATATGTATAAAAGAAAGAGACAGGAGGTCAAGAAAAAGGCGCAAGAGGTGAAAAAGAGGGCAAATGAGAGTTGGGGTGAGAGAGTATCATTAAATTTTAGGGAGAATAAAAAGATGTTCTGGAAGGAGGTAAATAAAGTGCGTAAGACAAGGGAGCAAATGGGAACTTCAGTGAAGGGCGCAAATGGGGAGGTGATAACAAGTAATGGTGATGTGAGAAGGAGATGGAGTGAGTATTTTGAAGGTTTGTTGAATGTGTTTGATGATAGAGTGGCAGACATAGGGTGTTTTGGTCGAGGTGGTGTGCAAAGTGAGAGGGTTAGGGAAAATGATTTGGTAAACAGAGAAGAGGTAGTAAAAGCTTTGCGGAAGATGAAAGCCGGCAAGGCAGCAGGTTTGGATGGTATTGCAGTGAAATTTATTAAAAAAAGGGGGTGACTGTATTATTGACTGGTTGGTAAGGTTATTGAATGTATGTATGACTCATGGTGAGGTGCTTGAGGATTGGCGGAATGCGTGCATAGTGCCATTGTACAAAGGCAAAGGGGATAAGAGTGAGTGCTCAAATTACAGAGGTATAAGTTTGTTGAGTATTCCTGGTAAATTATATGGGAGGGTATTGATTGAGAGGGTGAAGGCATGTACAGAGCATCAGATTGGGGAAGAGCAGTGTGGTTTCAGAAGTGGTAGAGGATGTGTGGATCAGGTGTTTGCTTTGAAGAATGTATGTGAGAAATACTTAGAAAAGCAAATGGATTTGTTTGTAGCATTTATGAATCTGGAGAAGGCATATGATACAGTTGATAGAGATGCTCTGTGGAAGGTATTAAGAATATATGGTGTGGGAGGCAAGTTGTTAGAAGCAGTGAAAAGTTTTTATCGAGGATGTAAGGCATGTGTACGTGTAGGAAGAGAGGAAAGTGATTGGTTCTCAGTGAATGTAGGTTTGCGGCAGGGGTGTGTGATGTCTCCATGGTTGTTTAATTTGTTTATGGATGGGGCTGTTAGGGAGGTGAATGCAAGAGTTTTGGAAAGAGGGGCAAGTATGAAGTCTGTTGTGGATGAGAGAGCTTGGGAAGTGAGTCAGTTGTTGTTCGCTGATGATACAGCGCTGGTGGCTGATTCATGTGAGAAACTGCAGAAGCTGGTGACTGAGTTTGGTAAAGTGTGTGAAAGAAGAAAGTTAAGAGTAAAGGTGAATAAGAGCAAGGTAATTAGGTACAGTAGGGTTGAGGGTCAAGTCAATTGGGAGGAAAGTTTAAATGGAGAAAAACTGGAGGAAGTAAAGTGTTTTAGATATCTTGGAGTGGATCTAGCAGCGGATGGAACCATGGAAGCGGAAGTGGATCATAGGGTGGGGGAGGGGGCGAAAATCCTGGGAGCCTTGAAGAATGTGTGGAAGTCGAGAACATTATCTCGGAAAGCAAAAATGGGTATGTTTGAAGGAATAATGGTTCCAACAATGTTGTATGGTTGCGAGGCGTGGGCTATGGATAGAGTTGTGCGCAGGAGGGTGCATGTGCTGGAAATGAGATGTTTGAGGACAATGTGTGGTGTGAGGTGGTTTGATCGAGTAAGTAACGTAAGGGTAAGAGAGGTGTGTGGAAATAAAAAGAGCGTGGTTGAGAGAGCAGAAGAGGGTGTTTTGAAATGGTTTGGGCACATGGAGAGAATGAGTGAGGAAAGATTGACCAAGAGGATATATGTGTCGGAGGTGGAGGGAACAAGGAGAAGTGGGAGACCAAATTGGAGGTGGAAAGATGGAGTGAAAAAGATTTTGTGTGATCGGGGCCTGAACATGCAGGAGGGTGAAAGGAGGGCAAGGAATAGAGTGAATTGGATCGATGTGGTATACCGGTGTTGACTTCCTGTCAGTGGATTGAATCAGGGCATGTGAAGGGTCTGGGGTAAACCATGGAAAGCTGTGTAGGTATGTATATTTGCGTGTGTGGACGTATGTATATACATGTGTATGGGAGTGGGTTGGGCCATTCCTTTCGTCTGTTTCCTTGCGCTACCTCGCAAACGCGGGAGACAGCGACAAAGCAAAAGAAAAAAAAAAAAAAATATATATATATATATATATATATATATATATATATATATATATATATATATATATATATATATATATATGTATATATATAATTGGTATACATGGTTATTAGGTACAGTAGGGTTGAGGAGGTAAGTTTGAATGGAGAAAAACTTGAGGAAGTAAAGTGTTTTAGATATCTGGGAGTGGATCTGGCAGCGGATGGAACCATGGAAGCGGAAGTGAATCATAGGGTGGGGGAGGGGGCGAAAATCCTAAGAGCATTGAAGAATGTGTGGAAGTCGAGAACATTATCTCGGAGAGCAAAAATGGGTATGTTTGAAGGAATAGTGGTTCCAACAATGTTGTATGGTTGTGAGGCGTGGACCATGGATAGAGTTGTGCGCAGGAGGGTGGATGTGCTGGAAATGAGATGTTTGAGGACAATGTGTGGTGTGAGGTGGTTTGATCGAGTAAGTAATGTAAGGGTAAGAGAGGTGTGTGGAAATAAAAAGAGCGTGGTTGAGCGAGCAGAAGAGGGTGTTTTGAAATGGTTTGGGCACATGGAGAGAATGAGTGAGGAAAAATTGACCAAGAGGATATATGTGTCGGAGGTGGAGGGAACGAGGAGAAGTGGGAGACCAAATTGGATTTGGAAAGATGGAGTGAAAAAGATTTTGAGTGATCGGGGCCTGAACATGCAGGAGGGTGAAAGGCGGGCAAGGAATAGGGTGAATTGGATCGATGTGGTATATCGGGGTTGACGTACTGTCAGTGGATTGAATCAGGGCATGTAAAGCGTCTGGGGTAAACCATGGAAAGTTGTGTGGGCCTGGATGTGGAAAGGGAGCTGTGGTTTCGGGCATTATTGCATGACAGATGGAGACTGAGTGTGAACGAATGGGGCCTTTGTTATCTTTTCCTAGCGCTGCCTCGCACACATGAGGGGGGGGAGGGGGATGATATTCCATGTGTGGCGGGGTGGCGATGGGAATGAATAAAGGCAGACAGTGTGAATTGTGTGCATGGGTATATATGTAAGTGTCTGTGTGTGTATATATATGTGTACATTGAGATGAATAGGTATGTATATTTGCGTGTGTGGACGTGTGTGTATATACATGTGTATGGGGGTGGGTTGGACCATTTCTTTCTTCTGTTTCCTTGCGCTACCTCGCAAATGCGGGAGACAGCGACAAAGCAAAATAGAATATAAAATAAATGAATATATATATATATATATATATATATATATATATATATATATATATATGTATATCCCATTTGCTCCCTTGTCTTCCGCACTTTATTTACCTCCTTCCAGAACATCTTTTTATTCTCCCTAAAATTTAATGATACTCTCTCACCCCAACTCTCATTTGCCCTTTTTTTCACCTCTTGCACCTTTCTCTTGACCTCCTGTCTCTTTCTTTTATACGTCTCCCACTCAACTGCATTTTTTCCCTGCAAAAATCGTCCAAATGCCTCTCTCTTCTCTTTCACTAATACTCTTACTTCTTCATCCCACCACTCACTACCCTTTCTAATCAACCCACCTCCCACTCTTCTCATGCCACAAGCATCTTTTGCGCAATCCATCACTGATTCCCTAAATACATCCCATTCCTCCCCCACTCGCCTTACTTGCATTGTTCTCATCTTGTTCACTTCAGTGAAGGGCGCAAATGGGGAGGTGATAACAAGTAGTGGTGATGTGAGTAGGAGACGGAGTGAGTATTTTGAAGGTTTGTTGAATGTGTTTGATGATAGAGTGGCAGATATAGGGTGTTTTGGTCGAGGTGTTGTGCAAAGTGAGAGGGTTAGGGAAAATGATTTGGTAAACAGAGAAGAGGTAGTAAAAGCTTTGCGGAAGATGAAAGCCGGCAAGGCAGCAGGTTTGGATGGTATTGCAGTGGAATTTATTAAAAAAGGGGGTGACTGTATTGTTGACTGGTTGGTAAGGTTATTTAGTGTATGTATGACTCACGGTGAGGTGCCTGAGGATTGGCGGAATGCGTGCATAGTGCCATTGTACAAAGGCAAAGGGGATAAGAGTGAGTGCTCAAATTACAGAGGTATAAGTTTGTTGAGTATTCCTGGTAAATTATATGGGAGGGTATTGATTGAGAGGGTGAAGGCATGTACAGAGCATCAGATTGGGGAAGAGCAGTGTGGTTTCAGATGTGGTAGAGGATGTGTGGATCCGGTGTTTGCTTTGAAGAATGTATGTGAGAAATACTTAGAAAAGCAAATGGATTTGTATGTAGCATTTATGGATCTGGAGAAGGCATATGATAGAGTTGATAGAGATGCTCTGTGGAAGGTATTAAGAATATATGGTGTGGGAGGCAAGTTGTTAGAAGCAGTGAAAAGTTTTTATCGAGGATGTAAGGCATGTGTACGTGTAGGAAGAGAGGAAAGTGATTGGTTCTCAGTGAATGTAGGTTTGCGGCAAGGGGTGTGTGATGTCTCCATGGTTGTTTAATTTGTTTATGGATGGGGTTGTTAGGGAGGTGAATGCAAGAGTTTTGGAAAGAGGGGCAAGTATGAAGTCTGTTGGGGATGAGAGAGCTTGGGAAGTGAGTCAGCTGTTGTTCGCTGATGATACAGCGCTGGTGGCTGATTCATGTGAGAAACTGCAGAAGCTGGTGACTGAGTTTGGTAAAGTGTGTGAAAGAAGAAAGTTAAGAGTAAATGTGAATAAGAGCAAGGTTATTAGGTACAGTAGGGTTGAGGGTCAAGTCAATTGGGAGGTGAGTTTGAATGGAGAAAAACTGGAGGAAGTAAAGTGTTTTAGATATCTGGGAGTGGATCTGGCAGCGGATGGAACCATGGAAGCGGAAGTGGATCATAGGGTGGGGAGGGGGCGAAAATTCTGGGAGCCTTGAAGAATGTGTGGAAGTCGAGAACATTATCTCGGAAAGCAAAAATGGCTATGTTTGAAGGAATAGTGGTTCCAACAATGTTGTATGGTTGCGAGGCGTGGGCTATGGATAGAGTTGTGCGCAGGAGGATGGATGTGCTGGAAATGAGATGTTTGAGGACAATGTGTGGTGTGAGGTGGTTTGATCGAGTAAGTAACGTAAGGGTAAGAGAGATGTGTGGAAATAAAAAGATCGTGGTTGAGAGAGCAGAAGAGGGTGTTTTGAAATGGTTTGGGCACATGAAGAGAATGAGTGAGGAAAGATTGACCAAGAGGATATATGTGTCGGAGGTGGAGGGAACGAGGAGAAGAGGGAGACCAAATTGGAGGTGGAAAGATGGAGTGAAAAAGATTTTGTGTGATCGGGGCCTGAACATGCAGGAGGGTGAAAGGAGGGCAAGGAATAGAGTGAATTGGAGCGATGTGGTATACCGGGGTTGACTTGATGTCAGTGGATTTAATCGGGGCATGTGAAGCGTCTGGGGTAAACCATGGAAAGCTGTGTAGGTATGTATATTTTGCCTGTGTGGACGTATGTATATACATGTGTATGGGGGTGGGTTGGGCCATTTCTTTCGTCTGTTTCCTTGCGCTACCTCGCAAACGCGGGAGACAGCGACAAAAAAAAAGAAAAAAAAAATATATGTATATATATATATCATTTCCAAAACATCCACTCTTCTCCGCAGAACCCTATCCATTGCTCATGCCTCACAACCATATAACATTGTTGGAACCACTATTCCTTCAAACATACCCATTTTTGCTCTCTGAGATAACGTTCTCGCCTTCCATACATTTTTCAACGCTCCCAGAACCTTTGTCCCCTTCCCCACCCTGTGACTCACATCTGCTTCCATGGTTCCATCCGCTGCCAAATCTACTCCCAGATATCTAAAACACTTCACTTCCTCCAGTTTTCTACATTCAGACTTACCTCTCAATTAACTTGTCCTACAATCCTACTGAACCTAATAACCTTGATCTTATTCATATCTACTCATAGCTTTACTCTTTCACACGTTTTAGCACACTCAGTCACCAACGTCTGCAGCTTCTCACCCAAATCAGCCTCCAGCGCGGTATCATCAGCCCTATCATCCGCAGTAGACTGTGTACTTGTCCCTATCTCAAACACCCCCAAACAACCCCTTCCATAAGCAAATTAAACAGACATGGGGACATCACACACCCCTGCCGCCAACCGACATTCACTTAGAACCACTCACTTTCCTCTCTTCTTACTCGTACACATGCTTTACATACTCGATAAAACTTTTCACCTCTTCTAGGAACTTACCTCCCCACGTATACTCTTAATACCTTCCATTGAACATCTCTATTAATTCTATCATAAGCTTTCTCCAGATCCATAAATGCTACATTCAAATCCATCTGTTTTTCTAAGTATTTCTCACATACATTCTTTAAAGAAAACACCTGATCCACACAACCTCTACCCCTTCTGGAACCACACTTCTCCTCCCCAGTCTGATGCTCTGTACATGCCTTGACCCTCTCGATCACTACCCTCCCATATAATATCCGAGGAGTACTCAACAAACTTATACCTCTTATACCCCTTCGCCTATGTACAATGGTACTATATATGCATTTCGCCAATTCTTAGGCACCTCACCATGAACCATACACACATTGAATATCCTCATCAACCAGCAATCAACACCGTCACACCCTTTTTTTATAGATTCCATAGCAATACCATCCAAACCCGCCGCCTTGCCGGCTTTCATCTTCCGTAAAGTTCTCAATTACCTCGTCTCTGTTTATCAAATTATTCTCCCTGACCCTGTCACTTCGCACACCACCTCGGCCAAAAAACCCTATATCTGCCAGTCTATCATCAAACACATTCAACAAACCTTCAAAATACTCACTCCATCTCCCTCTCACTTCACTACTACTTGTTATTACCTCCCCATTTGCCCCCTTCACCGATGTTCTCATTTGTTTTCTTGTCTTACGCATTTTATTTACCTCCTTCCAAAACATCTTTTTATTCTCCCTAAAATTTAATGATACTCTCTCACCCCAACTCTCATTTGCCATCTTTTTCACCTCTTACACCTTTCTCTTGACTTCTTGCCTCTTTCTTTTATACATATCCCAGTCATTTGCACTATCTCCCTGCAAAAATCGTCCAAAAGCCTCTCTTTTCTCTTTCACTAACAATCTCACTTCTTCATCCCACTACTCACTACCCTTTCTAATCTGCCCACCTCCCACCTTTCTCATGCCACACGCATCTTTTGCGGAAGCCATCACTGCTTCCCCAAATACATCCCATTCTTCCCCCACTCCACTTACGTCATTTGCTCTCACCTTTTTCCATTCTGCACTCAATCTCTCCTGGTACTTCCTCACACAAGTCTCCTTTCCAAGCTCACTTACTCTCACCACTCTCTTCACCCCAACATTTTCTCGTCTTTTCTGAAAACCTCTACATATCTTCACCTTTGCCTCCACAAGATAATGATCAGACATCCTCTCGGTCGCCCCTCTCAGCACAGTAACATCCAAAAGTCTCTCTCTCGCGCGCCTATCAATTAACACGTAATCTAATAACGCTCTCTAGCCATCTCTCCCACTTACATACGTATACTTATGTATATCTCTTTTTAAACCAGGTATTCCCAATCACTAGTCCTTTTTTAGAGGTCAAATCTACAAGCTCCTCACAATTTCCATTTACAGTACTGAACACCCTATGTACATCATACCCTCAACTGCCACATTACTCACCTTTGCATTCAAATGACGCGGAGGTATGTGAATACGAACAAAGTACATAGGAACGCGCACCTTCATAGGTTCGGTATAGTGCTATCTGCAGACTATATGCGCCTGTTGGGAAATGACCGATGTAGACCCCGTTGCTCACCAGCGTGAGACGCAAGGTATTCGAGTACTTAGTATTCGAATAGTTATTTCCTATTAGCCAGGCCCATAGCCTAGCGGTAACATTCCCGCCTGTTACACAGTGGTCCCGGGTTCGATCTTGGCTGTTGGAGGTTTGTATTTTTCTATGAAAGTGCGCGTTCCTATGCACTTTGTTCGTATTCATATACCTCCGTGTTGTACAGTTAGGCTCGGTAAAATGCTATCTGCTGGCTATGTGTGCCTGTTGGGAAATGACCGGTGTAGACCCCGTTGCTCACCAACGTGAGACGAAGGGCATTCGAGTACTTAGTGTTCCAGTTGTTATTTCCTATTAGCCAGGCAAATAGCCTAGCGGTAGCATTCCCACCTGTTACACAGGGTCCCGGGTCCGATCCTGGCTGTTGGGGGTTTGTATGATATATATATATATATATATATATATATATATATATATATATATATATATATATATATATATATATATATATATATTCCCTGGGGATAGGGGAGAAAGAATACCTCCCACGTATTCCCTGCGTGTCGTAGAAGGCGACTAAAAGGGAAGGGAGCGGGGGGCTGGAAATCCTCCCCTCTCGTTTTTTTTTTTTTTAGTTTTCCAAAAGAAGGAACAGAGAAGAGGTCCAGGTGAGGATATTCCCTCAAAGGCCCAGTCCTCTGTTCTTAACGCTACCTCGCTATCGCGGGAAATAGCGAATAGTATGAAAAAAAAAAAAAAGAATATATATATATATATATATATATATATATATATATATATATATATATATATATATATATATATATATATATATATATATATATTCATTTATTTGCTTTGTCGCTGTCTCCCGCGTTTGCGAGGTAGCGCAAGGAAACAGACTAAAGAATGGCCCAACCCACCCACATACACATGTATATACATACACGTCCACACACGCAAATATATTTACCTATACATTTCAACGTATACATGTATATAAACACACAGACATATACATATATACACGTGTACATAATTCATACTGTCTGCCTTTATTCATTCCCATCGCCACCCCGCCACACATGTAATAACAACACCCTCCCCCCTCATGTGTGCGAGGTAGTGCTAGGAAAAGACAACAAAGGCCCCATTCGTTCACACTCAGTCTCTAGCTGCCATGTAATAATGCACCGAAACCACAGCTCCCTTTCCACATCCAGGCCCCTCAGAACTTTCCAGGGATTACCCCAGACGCTTCACATGCCCTGGTTCAATCCATTGACGGCACGTCGGCCCCGGTATACCACATCGTTCCGATTCACTCTATTCCTTGCCCGCCTTTCACCCTCCTGCATGTTCAGGTCCCGATCACTCAAATCTTTTTTCACTCCATCTTTCCACCTCCAATTTGGTCTTCCACTTCTCCTCGTTCCCTCCACCTCCGACACATATATCCTCTTGGTCAATCTTTCATCACTCATTCTATCCATGTGACCGAACCATTTCCAAACACCCTCTTCTGCTCTCTAAACCACACTCTTTTTACTACCACACATCTTCTTACCCTTACATTACTTACCCGATCAAACCACCTCACACCACATATTGTCCTCAAACATCTCAATTCCAGCACATCCATCCTCCTGCGCACAACTCTATTCATAGCCCACGCCTCGCAACCATACAACATTGTTGGAACCACTATTCCTTCAAACATAGCCATTTTTGCTTTCCGAGATAATGTTCTCGACTTCCACACATTCTTCAAGGCTCCCAGAATTTTCGCCCCCTCCCCCACCCTATGATTCACTTCCGCTTCCAGGGTTCCATCCGCTGCCAAATACACTCCCAGATATTTAAAACAATTCACTTCCTCCAGTTTTTCTCCATTCAAACTTACCTTCCAATTGACTTGACCCTCAACCCTACTGTACCTAATAACCTTGCTCTTATTCACCTTTACTCTTAACTTTCTTCTTTCACACACTTTACCAAACTCAGTCACCAGCTTCTGCAGTTTCTCACATGAATCAGCCACCAGCGCTGTATCATAAGCGAACAACAACTGATTCACTTCCCACGCTCTCTCATCCACAACAGAAAGCATACTTGCCCCTTTTTCCAAAACTCTTGCATTCACCTCCCTAACAACCCCATCCTTAAAGAAATTAAACAACCATGGAGACATCACACACCCCTGCCGCAAACCTACATTTACTGAGAACCAATCACTTTCCTCTCTTCCTACACGTACACATGCCTTACATCCTCGATAAAATCTTTTCACTGCTTCTAACAACTTGCATCCCACGCTATATATTCTTAATACCTTCCACAGAGCATCTCTTTCAACTCTATCATATGCCTTCTCCAGATCCATAAATGCTACATACAAATCCCTTTGCTTTTCTAAGTATTTCTCACAGACATTCTTCAAAGCAAACACCTGATCCACACATCCTCTACCACTCCTGAAATCACACTGCTCTTCCCCAATCTGATGCTCTATACATGCCTTCACCCTCTCACTCAATACCCTCCCATATAATTTCCCAGGAATACTCAACAAATTTATACTCTGTAATTTGAGCTCTCACCTTGCCCCCTTTGCCTTTGTACAGTGGCACCATGCAGGCATTCCGCCAATCCTCAGGCACCTCACCATGAGTCATACATACATCAAATAACCTTACCAACGAGTCAACAATACAGTCACCCCCTTTTTTAATAAATTCCACAGCAATACCATCCAACCCTGCTGCCTTCCCGGCTTTCATCTTTCGCAAAGCTTTTACTACTTCTTCTCTGTTTACCAAATCATTTTCCCTAATCCTCTCTCTTTGCACACCACCTCGACCAAAACACCCTATAGCTGACATTCTCTCATCAAACACATTCAACAAACCTTCAAAATACTCACTCCATCTCCTTCTCACATCACCACTACTTGTTATCACCTCCCCATTAGCCCCCTTCACTGAGGTTCCCATTTGTTCCCTTGTCTTACGCACTTTATTTACCTTTTATTCTCTTATTCTTTTATTCTCCCGAAAATTTGATGATATTCTCTCACCCCAACTCTCATTTGCCCACTTTTTTACCTCTTCCACCTTTCTCTTGACCTCCTGCTTCTTTCTTTTATACATCTCCCACTCATTTGCATTATTTTCCTGCAAAAATCGTCCAAATGCCTCCCTCTTTTCTTTCACTAATAATCTTACTTCTTCATCCCACCATTCACTAACCTTTCCAATCTGCCCACCTCCCACGTTTCTCATGCCACAAGCATCTTTTGCGCAAGACATCACTGATTCCCTAAATACATCCCATTTCTCCCCCACTCCCCTTACCTCCTTTGTTCTCACCTTTTTCCATTCTGTACTCATTCTCTTCTGGTACTTCCTCACACAAGTCTCCTTCCCAACATCACTTACTCTCACCACTCTCTTCATCCTAACATTTTCCCTTCTTTTCTGAAAACCTCTACAAATCTTCACCTTCGGCTCCACAAGATAATGATCAGACATCCCTCCAGTTGCACCTCTCAGCACATTAACATCCAAAAGTCTCTCTTTCGCACGCCTATCAATTAACACGTAATACAATAACGCTCTCTGGCCATGTCTCCTACTTACATACGTATATCTATGTATATCTCTCTTTTTAAACCAGGTATTCCCAATGACGAGTCCTTTTTCAGCACATAAATCTACAAACTCTTCACCATTTCCATTTACAACACTGAACACCCCATGTATACCAATTATTCCCTCAACTGCCACATTACTCACCTTTGCATTTAAATCACCGATCACTGTAACCCGGTCTCGAGCATCAAAACTACCAACACATTCATTCAGCTGCTCCCAAAACACTTGCCTCTCATGATCTTTCTTCTCGTGCCCAGGTGCATATGCACCAATAATCACCCATCTCTCTCCATCAACTTTTAGTTTTACCCATATCAATCTAGAGTTTACTTTCTTACACTCTATCATATACTCCCACCACTCCTTTTTCAGGAATAGTGCTACTCCTTCCCTTGCTCTTGTCCTCTCACTAACCCCTGACTTTACTCCCAAGACATTCCCAAACCACTCTTCCCCTTTACCCTTGAGCTTCGTTTCACTCAAAGCCAAAAGATCCAGGTTCCTTTCCTCAAACATACTACCTATCTCTCCTTTTTTCTCATCTTGGTTACATCCACACACATTTAGACACCCCAATCTGAGCCTTCGAGAAGGATGAGCACTCCCCGCGTGACTCCTTCTGTTTCCCCTTTTAGAAAGTTAAAATACAAGGAGGGGAGGGTTTGTAGCCCTTCGCTCCCGTCCCCTTTCGTCGCCTTCTACACGTGAGGAATGCGTGGGAAGGATTCTTTCTCCCCTATCCCCAAGGATATATATATATCCATATATATATATATATATATATATATATATATATATATATATATATATATATATATATATATATATATATATATATATTTTCTTTTTATACTTTGTCGCTGTCTCCCGCGTTTGCGAGGTAGCGCAAGGAAACAGACGAAAGAAATGGCCCAACCCCCCCCCCCCCCCATAGACATGTATATACATACGTCCACACACGCAAATATACATACCTACACAGCTTTCCATGGTTTACCCCAGACGCTTCACATGCCTTGATTCAATCCACTGACAGCACGTCAACCCCGGTATACCACATCGCTCCAATTCACTCTATTCCTTGCCCTCCTTTCACCCTCCTGCATGTTAAGGCCCCGATCACACAAAATCTTTTTCACTCCATCTTTCCACCTCCAATTTGGTCTCCCTCTTCTCCTCGTTCCCTCCACCTCCGACACATATATCCTCTTGGTCAATCTTTCCTCACTCATTCTCTCCATGTGCCCAAACCACTTCAAAACACCCTCTTCTGCTCTCTCAACCACGCTCTTTTTATTTCCACACATCTCTCTTACCCTTACGTTACTCACTCGATCAAACCACCTCACACCACACATTGTCCTCAAACATCTCATTTCCAGCACATCCATCCTCCTGCGCACAACTCTATCCATAGCCCACGCCTCGCCACCATACAACATTGTTGGAACCACTATTCCTTCAAACATACCCATTTTTGCTTTCCGAGATAATGTTCTCGACTTCCACACATTCTTCAAGGCCCCCAGAATTTTCGCCCCCTCCCCCACCCTATGATCCACTTCCGCTTCCATGGTTCCATCCGCTGCCAGATCCACTCCCAGATATCTAAAACACTTCACTTCCTCCAGTTTTTCTCCATTCAAACTCACCTCCCAATTGACTTGACCCTCAACCCTACTGTACCTAATAACCTTGCTCTTATTCACATTTACTCTTAACTTTCTTCTTCCACACACTTTACCAAACTCAGTCACCAGCTTCTGCAGTTTCTCACATGAATCAGCCACCAGCGCTGTATCATCAGCGAACAACAACTGACTCACTTCCCAAGCTCTCTCATCCCCAACAGACTTCATACTTGCCCCTCTTTCCAAAACTCTTGCATTTACCTCCCTAACAACCCCATCCATAAACAAATTAAACAACCATGGAGACATCACACACCCCTGCCGCAAACCTACATTCACTGAGAACCAATCACTTTCCTTTCTTCCTACACGTACACATGCCTTACATCCTCGATAAAAACTTTTCACTGCTTCTAACAACTTTCCTCCCACACCATATATTCTTAATACCTTCCACAGAGCATCTCTATCAACTGTATCATATGCCTTCTCCAGATCCATAAATGCTACATACAAATCCATATATATATATATATATATATATATATATATATATATATATATATATATATATATATAATATATATATATATATATATATATATATATATATATATATATATATATATATATATATATATATATATATATATATATATATATTCATATATATATATGTATATATATATATATATATATATATATATATATATATATATATATATATATATATATATATATATATATATATATATATATATATATATATATATATATATATATATATATATATATTCATATATATATATGTATATATATATATATATATATATATATATATATATATATATATATATATATATATATATATATGTATATATATATATATATATATATATATATATACTCTCCATTCTGTTTATGTCTTTTTTCAGGTAGGGTGAAAAACTGAACACAATATTCCAGATGTGGACGAACCAATGAATTGTAAAGAGTAAAGAATGATTTCCCTGGAATTACATTCGAAAGCCCTACCCCAGAATCCAAGAATTTTGTTCGCTCTTTTCACTGCATCTGTGCACTGTTTACGTGATTTTAGGTCACCAGAGATTATTGCACCCCAATCTTTATCCTTTTGCAGTTCAGCAGAGTCTATGTTGTAGCTTGCCTTCTTATTCTTGCTACCAAAATGTAAAACTGTTGTTATCGATAGTAAGATGCATTTACCATCTATAAGCCGATCCATAAGTTTGTTTGTGTCACTTTGAAACTGTGGACGTTCAAGTTCATTTGTAATTTTTTCTCTTAGCTTTTTATCATCAGCCTATTATCAATATCATTAATGGTTATGAGAAAGAAAACCTGTCTGAGGAATGATCCTTATGGCACTCCACTTGTTAGTTCAGCCTCTCTCAGGTTTGACCATTAATCACAACTCTGTTTACAGCCATTCAACCAAATTTCTATCGACCATGTGATTAAATTTTTGTTAGCAACCTTTTATATGGAACTTTATCGAATGCTTTTTGAAAATATAGATAGATTACAGCAAATGCTTTACTTTCGTCATACGTACTGACTATATCATTACAGAAATCTAGGATATTTGTCAGATCTGAGCGATTTCATGGAAAGCCATGCCAAGCATCGTTTATTAAATGATGATCCTCTAAATGGTTTACAATTCTATCTCGAACGATGGTTTTCATAAGTTTTCCAACTACAAATGTTAAGCTAATTGAGCGATAATATCTGGGCAGTGAATTATTACCTTTTCTGAATATCGGTGTTACACTGGCGAACTTCCAACCATCTGGAACTTTTCCCGTAGTAAGCGACTGACTGAAAAGGGCCGTCAAGAGCATGACTATCTCATATTTAGCTTCTTTCATGATCGTCGAATAAACTTATGAGGGCCCGCATTTTTACCGTTTTTTGCAATAGTATGTATGCAGTTTTTATTTCAGTTTGTTAAAGAACGTTCTGCTTTCTTATCAATGAAACTGGATCCTGGACATGGGTTGTCTTCCATCGTAAATACAGACGTAAAGATTTCATTTAAGATTTTTGCCATGACTTCAATGTCTTGAACCAAATCGCCGTTTCCCTTAATTAATGGATCAATTGACTGGGTAATGACTCTCTTGCTTCTGACATAACTATAAAACTATTTTCAGCAACATACACCTCATATCAACATTTACTTTGTCGTATAATTTTCTTACTTTCTCTCTCAAATAAACAAGACTTACTCTATCATTTGATTATTGGTCTCTTTGGGTTTCTTATGAGCTACAGTCTAAGACAACATCACTTTTCTATGTTCACCACCCTGGTTTCGTATAAGGAATAACACGTCTACTACGCACGGGAACAAATGTTTCCTCCTCTGTTTTGAGGTTTTGCTGAAGCTTTTCCAAGCTACCTGCATGTCGTTTTCATTGACCATATCATCCCAGTTTTGCCTGTGAAGAGCAATGCGAAGATCATTAAGATTTGTGTGTTAAAAATCGGATGATTTTTCGCGGCTTTCATGTTGACCAATATTACGTGCAGTAATGAAAACGATCTCAAAAGTAATTTGTCGGTGATCGCTTGTACCAAACCTTTCTCCAAGTTCAACATTATTTACGAGATCCTTGCATGTAGTTGCAGCTAAATTTAATATATTCTCGTCGCGAGTAAGTTTCTCGTCTAATTGGATTATGACGCCATCAAGCGAACAGACTGAGTCTACGTCCGCCCGGAGCTACAGGAAAGGGATTGTCACCATTTAGATACCGATATGTCACAATCTCCTACTATGATAAAATCTTGTTCAGACAGATTTCTGCTTACTGATCATAAAATCTTTCGTCTACCTCAGGTGTCTGTGTGGGGGACCTTTCAGCTACTTACGAAGTTTATCCTTAATTTACACAAGAATTAAGTCGACAATCTCAATGGTTACAAAAAAATTTATTACGTGATTTAAGTGAGCTTAAGTACAGAGCAAAACACAGCCTACAACTTTGTTCCCCTATCCCTGTTAAACTCTGTTTTCTCTTATCTCTGAGAGTTTATTGCGTATACTCTGAACGATAACTCAGAATATTTGTAGATGAAACTTAGACTGTCTCTAACGATACTTACGGAGGGGGTTGGGTCAGCTCCATACGGCTGCGCTTTTTGACCAAGATGCGCGTCAATCAGATTCTAGTGAATTAGTCAGGAGGAGAGTATCGGAGTTATTGCTTTAATAGCCATGGAAAAACATTGTGTCATTTGTACGGGTTACGTCCATATTACTAGTACGGTCTTTCGTTTGTAGGCCTGGAACTGCCATATATGAGCAGCTGAGACGAACGTATTCTGAAGTGGTTTCTGACTTGTCTCCTTCAGTGTTCGTGTTCTTGCCAGTGGAGTGTGGAGATGAATTCATTGTCACTTGTCATACTCTATCAAGTGCACCGAGGAACCTCCGTAATGACCACACTAATGGCCTGGTACTGCCCAGGGGAAGCCCTTCCTACCCAACTTATCACGATGTCAGTTTTCAGGTGTAGCATCAAAAGCAAACCATTTTCTAAAATGAGAGTTGTCGGCAGCTCAAGAGCTCCTTCAGAGTGAGTGGCTAGGTTCAGTGCATCTCTAGTCACCCCGGGCTCTTCTGCACTCACCATGAATCAGAAGAAAATGTTTCGTTGTGTTCGATGAAGGCGCTCTCTCCAGCATGTCTTGGTACAACATGAGAACGAGGCTCTTGTTCGTGCAATTCATCACATTAATAATTAGTAAACCAAGATTTTTTTTCTGTCATCTTAGATGAATATTATCAAACCTGTCCCAGCCCATAAAAAGAAGTACACTTAAGAGATGTGGTAAGTTTACTATTATGGTTGATGTAGTTGCCACATACCATACCTGATCTTATGCAGTTGTTGTGGGAATGTTGATGTTGTCAGCTTGAAGGCTGAGGAAGTCATTTCTAGCAATAATTTGACCTTAACTAGGAACAGCTTGTCCTAAACTAGGAGATCATATCTAGCAACAACTTGACCTTAACTCGGTGGTCATGTTTAGCTACCTAACGATGAAGTCAGCTTGACCTCAAGTGGGAGGTCATGTTTAGCAAGCCAATGATATTGACAGCTTGACTTAAATTAGATGATGTTCAGCAGCCTAATGATGTTGTCTGCTTGACCTTTGCTAGGGTCATGTCTGTCAGCATAGACTAACGGGAAAGAGCCAGGATGAGAGGAAGTGTGATTTCACCCTAAGGGGTTTCTCAGTCAGGCGATCCAGGTAAGTTTTTATCACAGGACTGAGGGCTTCTGGGGTCATTTCTCTGATACTTGCTCAAAACCTGTTGCTAGAAAAAAAAAAAAAACCATGTGCCTCGCAAGTGCTGTATCTATCGTGGGACTTCTGGTTTATCACTGCCTCGCCACAAAGCTATCCAGAATTTACCGGTTTAATTTCAACACACACACACACACACACACACACACACACACACACACACGATTATTCAGTAAGAGTACGACACCACAATAAGCTTCCGTCACTGGGAAAGGTTCATGGTCCAGTGCATGGGGAAATGATGTGACAGTAGTGCTAGAATTCTTGTTCAGCCTAATTCATTTTCGTTTAAATATCTGTTGTTACCTGATGGGGAGCAGTCGTGTGCGCAGCACTTAGTTGGGGAGCTTCACACCCGGGTGCCTCAGCGAGTGCACGGTGTTGTTGATCCTTATGGTAAATGCTGGTATTAAACGAAGAAGATTTGCATGTCTGTGAGCTTCATATGTAGCCAAATAGGGTGTACGTTCAGCTGAAATTATGCATTAAGAAAACGGCAAGTGTGTTGCTGGACGGTGACCCAGGGTGTTTGCTAATGAGTGAGGTCGCCAGGGTCGTCCCAGGACGCCTGAGCGCACAGGTCCCCTCGAATGCTGGACCTCTCTAGATCACCCGTTCTCTCCCCGGTCAGCTAAGGCGTGGTTAACGTTGGAGACGGCTGCTTACCTTGCTAGAGGAGATGGGAACGGCTGCTTGCCATGTTAGGGGAGCTGGGGCTGGCTGCCTACCCTGCCGCCGGAACAGGGAGCCGCAGCTGTTGGAAGATCGGGGGCACTAAGCACATGCGGGTCTGGGTGTTACAGAATGCTCTCTGTTAACTCTAAACCGTCGGTTGGTCAGAATTTCTATCGTTGTTATACAAACAATTTGTATGGAATGATATAGCCAGAAAAACCAAATGAAGATAGTTAAAGTCAGAAGATTAAAGAGGTGGTATTCTCCGCTCAGCACGGCATCCATACTTGGACAGGTTGGACGCGATAGAATAGTTTGTGGGCTGATGCAGACAGGCGACATCCCCGCCAATAAACCAATCAGCCATAAAGGAAAGATTCCGAATAGATGGAATGAATGTTCCGACGTGGCATGGCCTCCAGTTGGCGTGACAATCCTTAAAACAACCAGTACGTTCTGTCGACAGACATCGTAACAGGAGTGCCATCAAGTGGTCTGGGTGAAGTAAGGAGACAAAGGAGCCTCCAGTACACTCTAGCACGGGAGCCCGGGTTTTACAGTTGCCGGCGGAAGTCGTGGGACACGCCTGATCGAAGCTGCATCGAACCCTGTGTTTCGACCAGCAGACATATACTTTAATGGGATCGGTACTCGTTCGATTGATTGTGGGAATTTGGGATTTCAGGCGTGTCGCAGATCTTCAGTCCGCTAATGGAAGTACAAGAAAAAGTTGAGTAACATAACAAACCTAGGCTGGTGCACAGGAGGTGGAAGGTAGAGCGTGTATAGCATGTGATGATCCCCTGGCCGCTCATCGGGTGTCCTAACCACCGATTTCCTATGATGTTTACTTTCCATATTTTTCTTGTTGTTATTATTGCCTACCTAGAGCGATCCTGGAGTCTTAATATGAATGTCACTATTAGTCTAATTTTACGGTTTAACTCAATATCGGCTAATTTGGAGCAATGGGAAATAATCAGTTTAAGAATGATAATACTATTAAATGTACACGTAAAGACAGACATTCACAAGCATGAAGAGACAAATAATGACCTCATATTCAGCCAGTCAATACAGGGGAAACAGTCTTACAAAACGCATGGGAAGAGAGGCTTTAGATAAGGAACATCTAATAACACTAAAGACGCAAAAAGGCATATGTTAAAGTCAAGACATAAATAGGGGAAAATAACGCCTCTTTTGGACCAAATATATATATATATATATATATATTTATATATATATATGAAACAATGCTTCCTACATATTCCACGCGTGTCGTAGAAGGCGACTAAAAGTGGAGGGAGCGCGGTGCTGAAATCTACCCCTCCCGTTTTTCACTTTTCCCAAATAAAGGACTAGAGAAGGGGGCCAAGTGAGAATATTCCCTCGAATGCTCACTACTCTTTTCTTAACGCTATCTCGCAAACGTTGGAAATGGCGAAATATATATATATATATATGCAGTGCGGTTTCAGAAGTGGTAGAGGATGTGTGGATCAGGTGTTTGCTTTGAAGAATGTATGTGAGAAATACTTAGAAAAACAAATGGATTTGTATGTAGCATTTATGGATCTGGAGAAGGCATATGATAAGAGTTGATAGAGATGCTCTGTGGAAGGTATTAAGAATATATGGTGTCGGAGGCAAGTTGTTAGAAGCAGTGAAAAGTTTTTATCGAGGATGTAAGGCATGTGTACGTGTAGGAAGAGAGGAAAGTGATTGGTTCTCAGTGAATGTAGGTTTGCGGCAGGGGTGTGTGATGTCTCCATGGTTGTTTAATTTGTTTATGGATGGGGTTGTTAGGGAGGTAAATGCAAGAGTCCTGGAAAGAGGGGCAAGTATGAAGTCTGTTGGGGATGAGAGAGCTTGGGAAGTGAGTCAGTTGTTGTTCGCTGATGATACAGCACTGGTGGCTGATTCATGTGAGAAACTGCAGAAGCTGGTGACTGAGTTTGGTAAAGTGTGTGGAAGAAGAAAGTTAAGAGTAAATGTGAATAAGAGCAAGGTTATTAGGTACAGTAGGGTTGAGGGTCAAGTCAATTGGGAGGTGAGTTTGAATGGAGAAAAACTGGAGGAAGTGAAGTGTTTTAGATATCTGGGAGTGGATCTGTCAGCGGATGGAACCATGGAAGCGGAAGTGGATCATAGGGTGGGGGAGGGGGCGAAAATTTTGGGAGCCTTGAAAAATGTGTGGAAGTCGAAAACATTATCTCGGAAAGCAAAAATGGGTATGTTTGAAGGAATAGTGGTTCCAACAATGTTGTATGGTTGCGAGGCGTGGGCTATGGATAGAGTTGTGCGCAGGAGGATGGATGTGCTGGAAATGAGATGTTTGAGGAAAATGTGTGGTGTGAGGTGGTTTGATCGAGTAAGTAACGTAAGGGTAAGAGAGATGTGTGGAAATAAAAAGAGCGTGGTTGAGAGAGCAGAAGAGGGTGTTTTGAAATGGTTTGGGCACATGGAGAGAATGAGTGAGGAAAGATTGACCAAGAGGATATATGTGTCGGAGGTGGAGGGAACGAGAAGAGGGAGACCAAATTGGAGGTGGAAAGATGGAGTGAAAAAGATTTTGTGTGATCGGGGCCTGAACATGCAGGAGGGTGAAAGGAGGGCAAGGAATAGAGTGAATTGGAGCGATGTGGTATACAGGGGTTGACGTGCTGTCAGTGGATTGAATCAAGGCATGTGAAGCGTCTGGGGTAACCATGGAAAGCTGTGTAGGTATGTATATTTGCGTGTGTGGACGTGTGTATGTACATGTGTATGGGGGGGGGGGGTTGGGCCATTTCTTTCGTCTGTTTCCTTGCGCTACCTCGCAAACGCGGGAGACAGCGACAAAGTATAAAAAAAAAAAAAACATATATATATATATATATATATATATATATATATATATATATATATATATATATATATATATATATATATATATATATATATATATATATATATATATATCATTACCTTGTTGAGGCTAAGGTGAAGATTTGTATAGGTTTTCAGAAAGGAAGAGTGAATGTTGGGGTGAAGAGGGTGGTGAGAGTAAGTGAGCTTGGGAAGGAGACTTGTGTGAGGAAGTACCAGGAGAGACTGAGTACAGAATGGAAAAAGGTGAGAACAATGGAAGTAAGGGGAGTGGGGGAGGAATGGGATGTATTTAGGGAATCAGTGATGGATTGCGCAAAAGATGCTTGTGGCATGAGAAGAGTGGGAGGTGGGTTGATTAGAAAGGGTAGTGAGTGGTGGGATGAAGAAGTAAGATTATTAGTGAAAGAGAAGAGAGAGGCATTTGGACGATTTTTGCAGGGAAAAAATGCAATTGAGTGGGAGATGTATAAAAGAAAGAGACAGGAGTTCAAGAGAAAGGTGCAAAATGTGAAAAAGAGGTCAAATGAGAGTTGGGGTGAGAGAGTATCATAAAATTTTAGGGAGAATAAAAAGATGTTCTGGAAGGAGGTAAATAAAGTGCGTAAGACAAGGGAGCAAATGGGAACTTCAGTGATAACAAGTAGTGGTGATGTGAGAAGGAGATGAAGTGAGTATTTTGAAGGTTTGTTGAATGTGTTTGATGATAGAGTGGCAGATATAGGGTGTTTTGGTCGAGGTGGTGTGCAAAATGAGAGGGTTAGGGAAAATGATTTCGTAAACAGAGAAGAGGTAGTAAAAGCTATGCGGAAGATGAAAGCCGGCAAGGGAGCAGGTTTGGATGGTATTGCAGTGGAATTTACTAGAAAAGGGGGTGACTGTATTATTGACTGGTTGGTAAGGTTATTTAATGTATGTATGACTCATGGTGAGGTGCCTGAGGATTGGCGGAATGCGTGCATAGTGCCATTGTACAAAGGCAAAGGGGATAAGAGTGAGTGCTCAAATTACAGAGGTAAAAGTTTGTTGAGTATTCCTGGTAAATTATATGGGAGGGTATTGATTGAGAGGGTGAAGGCATGTACAGAGCATCAGATTGGGGAAGAGCAGTGTGGTTTCAGAAGTGGTAGAGGATGTGTGGATCAGGTGTTTGCTTTGGAGAATGTATGTGAGAAATACTTAGAAAAGCAAATGGATTTGTATGTAGCATTTATGGATCTGGAGAAGGCATATGATAGAGTTGATAGAGATGCTCTGTGGAAGGTATTAAGAATATATGGTGTGGGAGGCAAGTTGTTAGAAGCAGTGAAAAGTTTTTATCGAGGATGTAAAGCATGTGTATCTGTAGGAAGAGAGGAAAGTGATTGGTTCTCAGTGAATGTAGGTTTGCGGCAGGGGTGTGTGATGTCTCCATGGTTGTTTAATTTCTTTATGGATGGGGTTGTTAGGGAGGTGAATGCAAGAGTTTTGGAAAGAGGGGCAAGTATGAAGTCTGTTGGGGATGAGAGAGCTTGAGAAGTGAGTCAGTTGTTCGCTGATGATACAGCGCTGGTGGCTGATTCATGTGAGAAACAGCAGAAGCTGGTGACTGAGTTTGGTAAAGTGTGTGAAAGTTAAGAGTAAATGTGAATAAGAGCAAGGTTATTAGGTACAGTAGGGTTGAGGGTCAAGTCAATTGGGAGGTAAGTTTGAATGGAGAAAAACTGGAGGAAGTAAAGTGTTTTAGATATCTGGGAGTGGATCTGGCAGCGGATGGAACCATGGAAGCGGAAGTGGATCATAGGGTGGGGGAGGGGGCGAAAATCCTGGGAGCCTTGAAGAATGTGTGGAAGTCGAGAACATTATCTCGGAAAGCAAAAATGGGTATGTTTGAAGGAATAGTGGTTCCAACAATGTTGTATGGTTGCGAGGCGTGGGCTATAGATAGAGTTGTGCGCAGGAGGATGGATGTGCTGGAAATGAGATGTTTGAGGACAATGTGTGGTGTGAGGTGGTTTGATCGAGTAAGTAACGTAAGGGTAAGAGAGATGTGTGGAAATAAAAAGAGCATGGTTGAGAGAGCAGAAGAAGGTGTTTTGAAATGGATTTAGGCATATGGAGAGAATGAGTGAGGAAAGATTGACCAAGAGGATATATGTGTCGGAGGTGGAGGGAACGAGGAGAATTGGGAGACCAAATTGGAGGTGGAAAGATGGAGTGAAAAAGATTTTTGTGTGATCGGGGCCTGAACATGCAGGAGGGTGAAAGGAGGGCAAGGAATAGAGTGAATTGGAGCGATGTGGTATACAGGGGTTGACGTGCTGTCAGTGGATTGAATCAAGGCATGTGAAGCGTCTGGGGTAACCATGGAAAGCTGTGTAGGTATGTATATTTGCGTGTGTGGACGTGTGTATGTACATGTGTATGGGGGGGGGGGTTGGGCCATTTCTTTCGTCTGTTTCCCTTGCGCTACCTCGCAAACGCGGGAGACAGCGACAAAGTATAAAAAAAAAAAAACATATATATATATATATATATATATATATATATATATATTATATATATATATATATATAAATATATATATATTATATATAAAATATATATATATATATATCATTACCTTGTTGAGGCTAAGGTGAAGATTTGTATAGGTTTTCAGAAAGGAAGAGTGAATGTTGGGGTGAAGAGGGTGGTGAGAGTAAGTGAGCTTGGGAAGGAGACTTGTGTGAGGAAGTACCAGGAGAGACTGAGTACAGAATGGAAAAAGGTGAGAACAATGGAAGTAAGGGGAGTGGGGGAGGAATGGGATGTATTTAGGGAATCAGTGATGGATTGCGCAAAAGATGCTTGTGGCATGAGAAGAGTGGGAGGTGGGTTGATTAGAAAGGGTAGTGAGTGGTGGGATGAAGAAGTAAGAGTATTAGTGAAAGAGAAGAGAGAGGCATTTGGACGATTTTTGCAGGGAAAAAATGCAATTGAGTGGGAGATGTATAAAAGAAAGAGACAGGAGGTCAAGAGAAAGGTGCAAGAGGTGAAAAAGAGGGCAAATGAGAGTTGGGGTGAGAGAGTATCATTAAATTTTAGGGAGAATAAAAAGATGTTCTGGAAGGAGGTAAATAAAGTGCGTAAGACAAGGGAGCAAATGGGAACTTCAGTGAAGGGCGCAAATGGGGAGGTGATAACAAGTAGTGGTGATGTGAGAAGGAGATGGAGTGAGTATTTTGAAGGTTTGTTGAATGTGTTTGATGATAGAGTGGCAGATATAGGGTGTTTTGGTCGAGGTGGTGTGCAAAGTGAGAGGGTTAGGGAAAATGATTTGGTAAACAGAGAAGAGGTAGTAAAAGCTTTGCGGAAGATGAAAGCCGGCAAGGCAGCAGGTTTGGATGGTATTGCAGTGGAATTTATTAAAAAAGGGGGTGACTGTATTGTTGACTGGTTGGTAAGGTTATTTAATGTATGTATGACTCATGGTGAGGTGCCTGAGGATTGGCGGAATGCGTGCATAGTGCCATTGTACAAAGGCAAAGGGGATAAGAGTGAGTGCTCAAATTACAGAGGTATAAGTTTGTTGAGTATTCCTGGTAAATTATATGGGAGGGTATTGATTGAGAGGGTGAAGGCATGTACAGAGCATCAGATTGGGGAAGAGCAGTGTGGTTTCAGAAGTGGTAGAGGATGTGTGGATCAGGTGTTTGCTTTGAAGAATGTATGTGAGAAATACTTAGAAAAGCAAATGGATTTGTATGTAGCATTTATGGATCTGGAGAAGGCATATGATAGAGTTGATAGAGATGCTCTGTGGAAGGTATTAAGAATATATGGTGTGGGAGGCAAGTTGTTAGAAGCAGTGAAAAGTTTTTATCGAGGATGTAAGGCATGTGTACGTGTAGGAAGAGAGGAAAGTGATTGGTTCTCAGTGAATGTAGGTTTGCGGCAGGGGTGTGTGATGTCTCCATGGTTGTTTAATTTGTTTATGGATGGGGTTGTTAGGGAGGTGAATGCAAGAGTTTTGGAAAGAGGGGCAAGTATGAAGTCTGTTGGGGATGAGAGAGCTTGGGAAGTGAGTCAGTTGTTGTTCGCTGATGATACAGCGCTGGTGGCTGATTCATGTGAGAAACTGCAGAAGCTGGTGACTGAGTTTGGTAAAGTGTGTGAAAGAAGAAAGTTAAGAGTAAATGTGAATAAGAGCAAGGTTATTAGGTACAGTAGGGTTGAGGGTCAAGTCAATTGGGAGGTGAGTTTGAATGGAGAAAAACTGGAGGAAGTGAAGTGTTTTAGATATCTGGGAGTGGATCTGGCAGCGGATGGAACCATGGAAGCGGAAGTGGATCATAGGGTGGGGGAGGGGGCGAAAATTCTGGGAGCCTTGAAGAATGTGTGGAAGTCGAGAACATTATCTCGGAAAGCAAAAATGGGTATGTTTGAAGGAATAGTGGTTCCAACAATGTTGTATGGTTGCGAGGCGTGGGCTATGGATAGAGTTGTGCGCAGGAGGATGGATGTGCTGGAAATGAGATGTTTGAGGACAATGTGTGGTGTGAGGTGGTTTGATCGAGTAAGTAACGTAAGGGTAAGAGAGATGTGTGGAAATAAAAAGAGCGTGGTTGAGAGAGCAGAAGAGGGTGTTTTGAAATGGTTTGGGCACATGGAGAGAATGAGTGAGGAAAGATTGACCAAGAGGATATATGTGTCGGAGGTGGAGGGAACGAGGAGAAGTGGGAGACCAAATTGGAGGTGGAAAGATGGAGTGAAAAAGATTTTGTGTGATCGGGGCCTGAACATGCAGAGGGTGAAAGGAGGGCAAGGAATAAGTGAATTGGATCGATGTGGTATACCCGGGTTGACGTGCTGTCAGTGGATTGAATCAGGGCATGTTAACGTCCGGGGTAAACCATGGAAAGCTGTGTAGGTATGTATATTTGCGTGTGTGGACGTATGTATATACATGTGTATGGGGTGGGTTGGGCCATTTCTTTCGTCTGTTTCCTTGCGCTACCTCGCAAACGCGGATACAGCGACAAAGCAAAAAAAATAATATATATATATACATATATATATATATATATTCCTATGAGTCCCACAGGGAAAATGAACACGATAAGTTCCCAAGTGAACTTTCGTGTAATAATCACATCATCAGGGAGACACAAGAGAGAAAAATAGCAGTCAGTTGATATACATCGAAGAGACAAAGCTAGGACGCTTCGTCTCTTCGATGTATATCAACTGACTGTTATATTTCTCTCTTGTGTCTACTCTGATGATGTGATTATTACACAAAATTGCACTTGGAAACTAGTCGTTTTTCATTTTCCCCATGTATTCATAGGAATATCTTGACCACGCGTAAAATTATGATCCTTTCCAATATATATATATATATATATATATATATATATATATATATATATATATATATATATATATATATATATATATATATATATATATGTACTTTGTCGCTGTCTCCCGCGTTTGCGAGGTAGCGCAAGGAAACAGACGAAAGAAATGGCCCAACCCCCCCCCATACACATGTACATACACACGTCCACACACGCAAATATACATACCTACACAGCTTTCCATGGTTTACCCCGGACGCTTCACATGCCTTGATTCAATCCACTGTCAGCACGTCAACCCCTGTATACCACAT
>NC_092226.1:55704628-55767128 GCF_036320965.1 Panulirus ornatus
CAGTCCTCTGTTCTTAGCGCTACCTCGCTAACGCGGGAAATGGCAAATAGTTTAAAAGAAAAGAAAGAATATATATATATATATATATATATATATATATATATATATATATATATATATATATATATATATATATTATCCCTGGGGATAGGGGAGAAAGAATACTTCCCACGTATTCCCTGCGTGTCGTAGAAGGCGACTAAAAGGGGAGGGAGCGGGGGGCTGGAAATCCTCCCCTCTCAATTTTTTTTTTTTTTAATTTTCCAAAAGAAGGAACAGAGAAGGGGGCCAGGTGAGGATATTCCCTCAGTGGCCCAGTTCTCTGTTCTTAACGCTACCTTGCTAACGCGGGAAATGGCGAATAGTTTGAAAAAAAAAAAATATATATATATATATATATATATATATATATATATATATATATATATATATATATATATATATATATATATATATATATATATATATATATATATATATATATATATATATATATATATATATATATATATATATATATATATATATATATATATAAATATTTTGCGCGTGATCAAGATATTCCTATGAGTCCACGGAGAAAATGAAACACGAAAAGTTCCCAAGTGCACTTTCGTTTAATAATCACATCATCAGGGGAGACACAAGAGAGAAATATGACAGTCAGTTGATATACATCGAAGAGACGAAGCTAGGACGCCATTTGGTGAACATGTTTATCAAATACATAAATATATATATATATATATATATATATATATATATATATATATATATATATATATATATATATATATATATATATATATATATATATGGAAGGAGAACGGGCAAACCAAATTGTCGATGGACTGGATGGGGTGAAAAAGATCTTAAGCAATCGGAGGCTGAAGATGCTGGAACAGTGTGGTGTACAGGAGTTTGCGTGCTGTCAGTGAATTGAACCATGTGTAGCGTTTTGATCGTTGGTTGGGAGATGTAGTTTCAGTGCATTACACATGACAACTAGAGAATGGACGTGAGCGGATATGGCCTTTCTTCGTCTTTTACTGGCGCTAACTCGCTAACAGGGGAAACGGCGATCAAGTATTGGGGGAGAAAAACTAATCAATACTGTTATTTCAAGGTGCAGGGGCGCGGATTACTGTGTTATTATACTGTATGAAGTAATCTTTTCTCTAACGGGTCGTTCGCATCCCAGCCTCCTCACCTCTTCCCTTCTGGTCTTTTCTTTCCTCTTCCTCCTCTAGAACTATCCTCCCTCGTATTCTTGTTGCCTTCACACCCTTTGTCTCTCTCCCTCCTTCCACGTTCACCACTTCCTTCCCTTGCCTCACGGTAATTACCTCACACACATTCCATCACTTATCCGTCACTACACACACACACACACACACACACACACACACACAAACACACACAAACATACACACTACCTCCCCCTCACTGCGCACACAAACACCTCATCACCTGCCCCTCACCCCATACCGCCCTCAGTACTTACCCCGCCAGACACACCTACCTGCCACCCTCTCCGCCTGTCCCAAGCCTTCACTTGCCCATATGCAAATGATCTGGATATTTTATCACATGGCAATGTCAGCCTACCTCTTTGCATACTAATGCGTGTGGCTTCGTACGTGCGGCGATGTGTGTGTTTATTTCGCGTGCGTGCTTGCGTATCTTTGCATGTGTTCACGTGAGCATCATATCTTATGAAGCATGCCGGAAAGTCCTTTATTTTTTCTTTGTCATTAAAAGACAGTACTAAACTGAGTAACTTTTCCAGCTTTTCAGCATTATCATGCAGGCAAGCGGAGGTGTACGAGGGTCAGCCTCGGTGTGAACAGCGATATCAACTTAAGAGTCACAATGAAATATGAGAAAGATGTCACTTGTAGCTTACAGGAGACGATGGGGAAGATCATCGCTGACCTTAGTGGTTCACTGTCATGACTGAGGTTCGCAGGGTCCTCCAGCCGTCTTGAGAAACTGTGGGTGACCCTAAGTCACTCGTGTGAGAGATGTAGTCTCGTGCTGGAGTGATGAGTCCTCACCATGATCGTTTGAGCACGATGGTACGACCCTTGGGCATGATAGCCTGGTGATTGCCACACCTCACAAACCAGCCCAGATGCTGGTTTGGGTCTGGAGAGGCGCGGGCGGCAGGGGCGTGCGTTGAGGCAGTTTCCGTGTGTTGTTGCGGCATGGTGGGTAGTATGGTGATGGCGGGGCGGGTCTGGGGTGAGGCCCCGTGACAGGCAACCATCCGAGTGATGGAAGAGTGCCACACATGGCGTGCAGACCGCTCCACGTATGGGCAAGCGCGCGCCCTCACCCACATCCCCACGCACGACTTGTCTTCCACCCATTACACTTCCTACACCCACCATATTCACTACGCTCACTTATCGCTCTTGCAGATTTTGTAAGACTTAATATCATTCTTGAAAAATATTACATTATTTCATTACATCTTTTTAACAAATACAGTACAGTTTAGGGACGGAAACCAAGATCGCAGGCCTGTTGTTGGGAGTGAGATAGTGTAACCACCTTTGGCTACGTGGAATATCAAAAGAGACCATAAAAGTGACTGTCACCAGTGAGAGAGGCCGTGAGACTGAAAACCTCGTGATGGTTATGATGTTGGGACCGACCCCTTCCAGGGGCTGGTCGGCATGCCCCCCACTACCTTGCAGAACACCGTTGAAGACAATGGATCATCCTAAACCACTCCTTAAAGAAAAGAAAATAGCTGAGTTACGACGCTTAGTAAGAATCCAGGTGATATTCAGTGAAGATAACATTAGTCTTTCCGGAGACGTTTTATATTTTTTGTGCAAAGTCCCATTCTTATAATAAGTATGTGAGTGTCATGGATGTATATATATATATATATATATATATATATATATATATATATATATATATATATATATATATATATATATATATATATATATATATATATATATATATATATATATATATATATATATATATATATATATGTATATATATATATACATATATATATATACATATATATATATATATATATATATATATATATATATATATATATATATATATATATATATATATATATATATATATATATATATATTCATTCATTTTGCTTTGTCGCTGTCTCCCGCGTTTGCGAGGTAGCGCAAGGAAACAGACGAAAGAATGACCCAACCTACCCACATACACATGTATATACATACACGTCCACACACACACATATACATACCTATACACCTCAACGTATACATATATATACACACACAGACACATACATATATACACATGTACATAATTCATAGTCTGCCTTTATTCATTCCCATCGCCACACCACCACAGAGGAAATCACAACCCCCTCCCCCTCATGTGCGCGAGGCAGCGCTAGGAAAGACAACAAAGGCCACATTCGTTCACATCCAGTCTCTAGCTGTCATGTAATAATGCGCCGAAACCACAGCTCCCTTTCCACATCCAGACCCCACAGAACTTTCTATGGTTTACCCCAGACGCTTCACATACCCTGGTTCAATCCATTGACTGCACGTCGACCCTAGTATAACACATCGTTCCAATTCACTCTATTTCTTGCACACCTTTCGCCCTCCTGCATGTTCAGACCCCGATCACTCAAAATCTTTTTCACTCTATCTTTCCACCTCCAATTTGGTCTCCCACTTCTCCTCGTTCCCTCCACCTCCGACACATATATCCTCTCAGTCAATCTTTCCTCACTCATTCTCTCCATGTGACCAAACCATTTCACAACACCCTCTTCTCCTCTCTCAACCACATTCAATTTATTACCACACATCTCTTTTACCCTTTCATTACTTAATCGATCGAGCCACCTCACACCACATATTGTTCTCAAACATCTCATTTCCAACACATCCACCCTCCTCCGCACAACTCTATCTATAGCCCACGCCTCACAACCATATAACATTGTCGGAACCACTACTCCTTCAAACATACCCATTTTTGCTTTCCGAGATAATGTTCTCGACCTCCACACATTCTTCAACGCTCCCAGAACTTTCGCCCCCTCCCACACCCTGTGATTCACTTCCGCTACCATGTTCCATCCGCTGCCAAATCCACTCCCAGATATCTAAAACAATTCGCTTCCTCCAGTTTTTCTCCATTCAAACTTACCTCCCAATTCACTTGTCCCTCAACCTTACTGTACCTAATAACCTTGCTCTTATTCACATTTACTCTCAACTTCCTTCTTTCACGTACTTTACCAAACTCAGACACCAGCTTCTACAGTTTCTCACACGAATCAGCCACCAGCGCTGTATCATCAGCGAACAACAACTCATTCACTTCCAAAGCTCTCTCATCCCCAACAGACTGCATACTAGCCCCTCTTTCCAAAACTCTTACATTCACCTCCCTAACAACCCCATCCATAAACAAATTAAACCACCATGGAGACATCACACACCCCTGTCGCAAACCTACATCCACTGAGGACCAATCACTTTCCTCTCTTCCTTCACGTACACATGCCTTACATACTTCATGAAAACTGTTCACTGCTTCTAACAACTTGCCTCCTACACCATATATTCTTAATACCTTCCACAGAGCATTTCTATCAACTCTATCATATGCCTTCTCCAGATCCATAAATGCTACATACAAATCCATTTGCTTTTCTAAGTATTTCTCACATTCATTCTTCAAAGCAAACACCTGATCCACAAATCCTCTACCACTTCTGAAACCACACTGCTCTTCCCCAATCTGATGCTCTGTACATGCCTTCCCCTCTCAATCAATACCCTCCCATACAATTTCCCAGGAAGACTCAACAAACGTATACCTCTGTAATTTGAGCACTCAATTTTATCATCTTTGCCTTTGTACAATGGCACTATGCAAGCATTCCGCCAATCCTCAGGCACCTCACCATCAGTCATACAAACATTAAATAACATTACCAACCAGTCAACAATACAGTCACCCCCTTTTTTAATAGATTCTACTGCAATACCATCCAAACCCGCTGCCTTGCCGGCTCTCATCTTCCGAAAAGTTTTTCCTACCTCGTCTCTGTTTACCAAATCATTCTCCCTAATTCTCTCACTTTGCACATCACCTCGACCAAAATACCCTATATCTGCCACTCTATCAACAAACACATTCAACAAACCTTCAAAATACTCATTCCATCTCCTTCTCACATCACCACTACTTGTTATCACCTCCCCATTAGCCCCCTTCACTGATGTTCCCATTTGTTCCCTTGTCTTACGCACTTTATTTACCTACTTCCAAAACATCTTTTTATTCCGCCTAAAATTTAATGATACTCTCTCACCCCAACTCTCATTTGCCATCTTTTTCACTTCTTGCACCTTTCTCTTGACCTCTTGCCTCTTTCCTTTATACATCTCCCACTCATTTGCATTATTTCCCAGAAAAAATCGTCCAAATGCCTACCTCTTCTCTTTCACCAAAAATCTTACTTCTTCATCCTACCACTCACTACCCTTTCTAATCAACCCACCTCCCACGCTTCTCATGCCACAAGCATCTTTTGCCCAAGCCATCACTCCTTCCCTAAACACATCCTATTCCTTCCCCACTCCCCTTACGTCCTTTATTCTCACCTTTTTCCATTCTTTACTCAGTCTCTCTTAGTACTTTCTCACACAAGTCTCCTTCCCAAGCTCAATTACTCTCACCACTCTTTTCACCCCAACATTCTCTCTCCTTTTCTGAAAACCTCTACAGATCTTCATCTCCGCCTGCACAAGATAATGATCAGACATCCCTCAAGTTGCACCTCTCAGCACATTAACATCCAAAAGTCTCTCTCGCGCGCCTATCAATTAACACGTAATCCAATAACGCTCTCTGGCCATCTCTCCTACTTGCATACGTATACTTATGTATATCTCTCTTTTGAAGCCAGGTATTCCCAGTCACCAGTCCTTTTTCAGCACATAAATCTACAACCTCTTCACCATTTCCATTTACAACGATGAACACCCCATGTACACCAATTATTCCCTCAACTGCCACATTACTCCCCTTTGCATTCAAATCACGCATCACTATAACCCGGTCTCGTGCATCAAAACTACTAACACACTCACTGAGCTGTTCCCAAAACACTCGCCTCTCATGATCTTTCTTCTCCTGCCCAGGTGCATATACACCAATAATTACCCATCTCTCTCCATTCACTTTCAGTTTTACCCATATGAATCTAGAGTTTACTTTCTTACACTCTATCACATACTCCCATCACTCCTGTTGCAGGAGTAGTGCTACTCCTTCCTGGCTCTTGTCCTCTCACTAACCCCTGACTTTACTGCCAAGACATTCCCAAACCACTCTTCCCCTTTACCCTTGAGCTTCGTTACACTCATAGCCAAAGCATCCAGGTTCCTTTCCTCAAACGTGCTACGTATCTCTCCTTTTATCTCATCTTGGTTACATCCACACACATTTAGACACACACACACACACACACACACACACACACACATATATATATATATATATATATATATATATATATATATATATATATATATATATATATATATATATATATATATATATATATATATATATATATATATATATATGCAGGAGGGTGAAAGGAGGGCAAGGAATAGAGTGAATTGGAGCGATGTGGTATACAGGGGTTGACGTGCTGTCAGTGGATTGAATCAAGGCATGTGAAGCGTCCGGGGTAAACCATGGAAAGCTGTGTAGGTATGTATATTTCCGTGTGTGGACGTGTGTATGTACATGTGTATGGGGGGGGGTTGGGCCATTTCTTTCGTCTGTTTCCTTGCGCTACCTCGCAAACGCGGGAGACAGCGACAAAGTATAAAAAAAAAAAAAAAAATATATATATATATATATATATATATATATGTATATATATATATATATATATATATATATATATATATATATATATATATATATATATATATATATATATATATATATATATATATATGTAAGTATGCCTGGGGATTGGAGAAAAAGAATACTTCCCACTCATTTCTCACGTGTCCTAAAAGGCGACTAAAGGGGACGGAAGCGGGGGCTGGAAACCCTCCCCTCCCTGTATTTTAACTTTCTAAAAGGGGAAATAGAAGAGGGAGTCACGCGGGAAGTGCTCATCCTCCTCGAAGGCTCAGATTGGGGTGTCTAAATGTGTGTGGATGTAACCAAGATGAGAAACAAGAAGAGATAAGTAGTATGTTTGAGTAAAGGCGCCTGGATGTTCTGGCTTTCAGTGAAAAGAAGCTCAAGGGTAAAGGGGAAGAGTTGTTTGGGAATGTCTTAGGAGTAAAGTCAGGGGTTGGTGAAAGGACAAGAGAAAGGGAAGGAGTAGCACTACTCCTGAAACAGCAGTGGTGGGAGTATGTAATAGAGTGTAAGAAAGTAAACTTTAGATTGATATGGGTAAAACTGAATGTGGATGGAGAGAGGTGGGTGATTATTGGTGCCTCTGCACCTGGGCATGAGAAGAAAGATCATGAGAGGCAAGTGTTCTGGGAGCAGCTGAGTGAGTGCGTTAGTAGTTTTGATGCACGTGAGCGGGTTATAGTGATGGGTGATTTGAATGCAAAGGTGAGTAATATGGTAGTTGAGGGGAAAAATGGGTGTACATGGGGTGTTCAGTGTTGTAAATGGAAATGGTGAAGAGCTTGTAGATTTGTGCGCTGAAAAAAGACTAATGATTGGGAATACCTTGTTTCAAAAGAGGGATACACATAAGTATACGTATGTAAGCAGGAGAGATGGCCTGAGAGCGTTATTGGATTACGTGTTGATTGATAGGCGCGTGAAAGAGACTTTTGGATGTTAATGTGCTGAGAGGTGCAACTGGAGGGATGTCTGCTCATTATCTTGTGGAGACGAAGGTGAAGATTTGTAGAGGTTTTCAGAAAAGAAGAGAGAATGTTAGGGTAAAGAGAGTGGTGAAAGTAAGTGAGCTTGGGAAGGAGACGTGTGAGGAGGTGCCAGGAGAGACTGAGTACATAATGGAAAAAGGTGAGAACAAAGAACGTAAGGGGAGTGGGGGAGGAATGGGATATATTTAGAGAAGTGATAATGGCTTGCGCAAAGTATGCTTGTGGCATTAGAAGTGTGGGAGGTGGGGACTTTAGAAAGGGTAGGGAGTGGTGGGATGAAGAAGTGAGGCTATTAGTGAAAGAGAAGAGAGAGACATTTGGACGATTTTTGCAGGGAAAAATGAAAATGAGTTGGAGATGAATAAAAGAAAGAGGCAAGAGGTCAAGAGAAAGGTGCAAGAAGTGAAAAAGAGGGCAAATGACAGTTAGGGTGAGAGAGTATCATTAGATTTTAGGGAGAATAATAAGATGTTTTAGAAGGAGGTAAATAAAGTGCGTAAGACAAGGGAACAAATGGGAACTTTACTGAAGGGGGCTAATGGGGAGGTAATAACAAATAGTGGTGATGTGAGGAGATTGAGGGAGTTTTTTGAAGGTTTGTTGAATGTGTTGACGATAGAGTAGCAGATATAGGGTGTTTTGGTCGAGGTGGTGTGCAAAGTGAGAGGGTTAAGGAGAATGATTTGGTAAACAGAGAAGAGGTAGTAAAAGCTTCCCGGAAAATGAAAGCCGGCAAGGCAGCGGGTTTGGATGGTACTGTAGAGGAATTCATTAAAAAAGAGGGTGACTGTGTAGTTGACTGGTTGGTAAGGTTGTTTAATGTATGTATGACTCATGATGAGGTGCCTGAAGATTGGCGGAATGCTAGCATAATGCCCCTGTACAAAGGCAAAGGGGATCAACGTGAATGCTCAAATTACAGAGGTATAAGTATGTTGAGTATTCCTGGGAAATTATATGGGTGGGAATTGAATGAGAGGGTGAAGGCATGTACAGGGCATCAGACTGGGGAAGAGCAGTGTGGTTTCAGAAGTGGTAGAGGATGTGTGGATCAGGTGTTTATTTTGAAGAATGTATTTGAGAAATACTTAGAAAAACAAATGGATTTGTATGTAGCATCTATGGATCAGGATAGGGTATATGACAGGGTTGATAGAGATGTGCTCTGTGGAAAGTATTGAGAATATATGGTGTAACAGACAAATTATTAGGAGCAGTGAAAAGTTTTTATCGAGGATGTAAGGCATGTGTACGAGTAGGAAGAGGGGAAAGTGATTGGTTCTCGGTGAATGTCGGTGTGTGGCAGGGGTGCGTGATGTCTCCATGGTTGTTTAATTTGTTTATGGATAGGGTTGTTAAAGAGGTGAATGCAAGAGTTTTGGAGAGAGGAGCAAGTATGCAGTCTGTTGTGAATGAAAGAGCTTGGGAAGTGAGTCAGTTGTTGTTCGCTGATGATACAGCGCTGGTGGATGATTCGGGTGAGAAACTGCAGAAACTGGTGACTGAATTTGGTAAAGTGTATGAAAGAAGAAAGCTGAGAGTAAATGTGAATGAGAGCAAGGTTATTAGGTACAGTAGGGTTGAGGGACAAGTCAATTGGGAGGTACGTTTAAATGGAGCAAAAGCGGAGAAAGTGAAGTGTTTTAGATATCTGGGAGTGGATTTGGCAGCGGACGAACCATGCAGGTGGAAGTGAGTGATTGGTTGGGGGAGGGGGCGAAAGTTCTGGGAGCGTTGAAAAATGTGTGGAAGGCGAGAACGTTATCTCGGAATGGAAAGATGGGTATGTTTGAAGGAATGGTGATTCCGACAATGTTATATGGTTGCGAGGCGTGGGCTATAGATAGAGTTGTGCGGAGGAGGGTGGATGTGCTAGAAATGAGAAGTTTAAGGACAATATGTGGTGTGAGGTGGTTTGATCGAGTAAGTAATGAAAGGGTAAGAGAGATGTGTGGTAATAAAAAGAGTGTTGTGAGAGAGTAGAAGAGGGTGTTTTGAAATGGTTTGGTCACATGGAGAGAATGAGTGAGGAAAGATTGACAAAGAGGATATATGTGTCAGAGGTGGAGGGAACGAGGAGAAGTGGGAGACCAAATTGGAAGTGGAAAGATGTAATGAAAAAGATTTTGAGTGATCGGGGCCTGAACATGCAGGAGGGTGAAAGGCGTGCAATGAATAGAGTGAATTGCAACGATGTGGTATACCGGGGTCGACGTGCTGTCAATGGATAGAACCAGGGGATGTGAAGCGTCTGGGGTAAACCATGGAAAGTTGTGTGGGGCCTGGATTTGGGAAGGGAGGTGTGGTTTCGGTGCATTATACATGACAGCTAGAGACCGAGTGTGAACGAATGTTCACACTCGTGGTATTGAAGTTAGAGTTAATAACTGAGGTGGCATTACTCCAATCAATGCAACGATCATAGTTTTTAACGTGATTAAACAAGGCATTTGTTTCTCGTCCCGTTCTTGTACTATATTTTTGTTGCTTAAGCTTAACAGAAAGATCCTTACCAGTCTGCCCAACATAAAACCTATCACAATTTCTACATGGCGCTTTATAGATGCATCCAGGAGGAATTTTCTGGTGAGTTCCTGATTAAGGTATTATTTATAGCATTATTGTGGCTTAAGGCAACATTTACATTAAAGTATCTAAGCAACATGGGAAGTAAAGTAAAATTATCACTAAAAGATCCATGGTGTCAGTGGAAGGTTTAAGCTCAACTCTATAAAATGATTTCTTTTCTAAGTTAAGGGATTTATCACTGAAAGATATACGGTTCTTTAACTTAGATCCAATAGATTATATCTTCTCAAAGTCATCATCAATATAATGTGGACTGCAAATACAGAGGTATAAGTTTATTGAGTACTCCTGGGAAATTATATGGGAGAGTATTGTTTGAGAGGGTAAAGGCATGTACATAAAATCAGAAGTGGTAGAGGATGTGTGGATCAGGTGTTTGCTTTGAAGAATATATGTGAGAAATACTTAGAAAAACAGATGGATCTACATGTTGCATTTATGGATCTGGACATGGCATATGATAGAATTGATAGAGATGCTCTGTGGAAGATATTAAAAGTAAATGGTGTGGGAGGTAAGTTGCTAGAAGTGAAAAGTTTTTATCACGGATGTAAAGCATATGTATGAGTAGAAAGAAAAGAAAGTGATTGGTTCTCAATAAATGTCGATTTGCGGCAGGGGTGTGTGATGTCTCCATGGCTGTTTTATCTGTTTATAGATGGGGTGGTTAGGGAGGTGAATTCTAGAGTTTTGGAGAATGGGACAAGTAACGAGTCTGTTGTGAATGAGAGGGCTCTGGAAGATAGTCATTTGTTGTTCGCAGATGATACAGTGCTGGTGGCTGATTCGGGTAAGAAACTGCAGAAGTTGGTGACTGAGTTTTGTAAAGTGTGTGAAAGATGAAAGCTGAGAGTAAATGTGAATAAGAGCAAGGTTATTAGGTTCAGTAGAGTTGAGGGACAGGTTAACTGGGACGTAAGTTTGATTGGAGGAAAACTAGAGGAAGCGAAGTGTTTTAGATTTCAGGGAGTAGATTTAGCAGCGGATGGAACCATGGAAGCGGAAGTGGGTTACGGGTTGGGGGAGGGGGCGAAGGTTGTGTGAGCGTTGAAGAATGTGTGGAAGACGAGAACGTTATCTCAGAGAGCAAAAATGGGTATGTTTGAAAGAAGAGAGGTTCCAAAAATGTTATATGGTTGCAAGGCACGGGCTATAGGTAGGGTTGTGCGGAGGAGGATGGATGTGTTGGAAATGAGATGTTTGAGAACAATATGTGGTGAGAGGTGGTTTCATTGAGTAAGTAATGAAAGGGTAAAAGATATGTATGGTAATGAAAAAGAGTGTGGTTGAGAGAGCAGAAGAGGCTGTATCGAAATGGTATGGTCACATGAAGAGAATGAGTGAGGAAAGATTGTCGAAGAGGATATATGTGTCAGAGAAGGGAGGAAACGAGGAAAATAGGGGGACCAAATTGGAGGTGGAAGGATGGAGTGAAAAAGATTTTGAGCGATCGGGTCTTGAACATACAGGAAGGTGAAACGCGTGCAAGGAACTGAGTGAATTGGAACGAAGTGGTATACCGAGTTCGACGTGCAGTCACTGGATTGAACCTGGGCATGTGAAGCGTCTGGGGTAAACCATGGAAAATTTTGTGAGGCCTGGTTGTGGAAAAGGGGCTGTGCTTTCTGTGCATTACACTATACAGCTAGAGATTGAGTGTGAACGAATTTGGCCTTTGTTATCTTTTTTCTAGCGCTACCTCGCGAACACGCGGGGGGAAGGGGCGTCATATATATATATATATATATATATATATATATATATTTCCCTGGGGATAGGGGAGAAAGAATACTTCCCACGTATTCCCTGCATGTCGTAGAAGGCGACTAAAAGGGGAGGGAGCGGGGGCTGGAAATCCTCACCTCTCGTTTTTTTTTTTTTTTTTTTTTTTTTTTCCAAAAGAAGGAACAGAGAATTGGGCCATGTGAGGGTATTCCCTCAAAGGCCCAGTCCTCTGTTCTTAACGCTACCTCGCTAATGCGGGAAATGGCGAATAGTTTGAAAGAAAAGAAATATATATATATATATATATATATATATATATATATATATATATATATATATATATATATATATATATATATATATATATATATATATATATATATTTATATATGTATATATATGCATTTATATATATATATATATTTTTTTTTTATTTATTTTTTATTATACTTTGTCGCTGTCTCTCGCGTTTGCGAGGTAGCGCAAGGAAACAGACGAAAGAAATGGCCCAACCCCCCCCCCATACACATGTATATACATACGTCCACACACGCAAATATACATACCTACACAACTTTCCATGATTTACCCCAGACGCTTCACATGCCTTGATTCAATCCACTGACAGCACGTCAACCCCGGTATACCACATCGCTCCAATTCACTCTATTCCTTACCCTCCTTTCACCCTCCTGCATGTTCAGGCCCCGATCACACAAAATCTTTTTCACTCCATCTTTCCACCTCCAATTTGGTCTCCCTCTTCTCCTCGTTCCCTCCACCTCCGACATATATATCCTCTTGGTCAATCTTTCCTCACTCATTCTCTCCATGTGCCCAAAACACTTCAAAACACCCTCTTTTGCTTTCTCAACCACGCTCTTTTTATTTCCACACATCTCTCTTACCCTTACGTTACTCACTCGATCAAACCACCTCACACCACACATTGTCCTCAAACATCTCATTTCCAGCACATCCATCCTCCTGCGCACAACTCTATCCATAGCCCACGCCTCGCAACCATACAACATTCTTGGAACCACTATTCCTTCAAACATACCCATTTTTGCTTTCCGAGATAATGTTCTCGACTTCCACACATTCTTCAAGGCCCCCAGAATTTTCGCCCCCTCCCCCACCCTATGATCCACTTCCGCTTCCATGGTTCCATCCGCTGCCAGATCCACTCCCAGATATCTAAAACACTTCACTTCCTCCAGTTTTTCTCCATTCAAAGTCACCTCCCAATTGACTTGACCCTCAACCCTACTGTACCTAATAACCTTGCTCTTATTCACATTAACTCTTAACTTTCTTCATCCACACACTTTACCAAACTCAGTCACCAGCTTCTGCAGTTTCTCACATGAATCAGCCACCAGCGCTGTATCATCAGCGAACAACAACTGACTCACTTCCCAAGCTCTTTCATCCAAAACAGACTTCATTCTTGCCCCTCTTTCCAAAACTCTTGCATTCACCTCCCTAACAAACCCCATCCATAAACAAATTGAACAACCATGGAGAAATCACACACCCCTGCCGCAAACCTACATTCACTGAGAACCAATCACTTTCCTCTCTTCCTACAGTTTGGTAAAGTGTGTGAAAGAAGAAAGTTAAGAGTAAATGTGAATAAGAGCAAGGTTATTAGGTACAGTAGGGTTGAGGGTCAAGTCAATTGGGAGGTGAGTTTGAATGGAGAAAAACTGGAGGAAGTGAAGTGTTTTAGATATCTGGGAGTGGATCTGGCAGCGGATGGAACCATGGAAGCGGAAGTGGATCATAGGGTGGGGGAGGGGGCGAAAATTCTGGGAGCCTTGAATAATTTGTGGAAGTCGAGAACATTATCTCGTAAAGCAAAAATGGTTATGTTTGAAGGAATAGTGGTTCCAACAATGTTGTATGGTTGCGAGGCGTGGGCTATGGATAGAGTTGTGCGCAGGAGGATAGATGAGCTGGAAATGAGATGTTTGAGGACAATGTGTGGTGTGAGGTGGTTTGATCGAGTAAGTAACGTAAGGGTAAGAGAGATGTGTGGATATAAAAAGAGCGTGGTTGAGAGAGCAGAAGAGTGTGTTTTGAAATGGTTCGGGCACATGGAGAGAATGAGTGACGAAAGATTGACCAAGAGAATATATATGTCGGAGGTGGAGGGAACGAGGAGAAGAGGGAGACCAAATTGGAGGTGGAAAGATGGAGTGAAAAAGATTTTGTGTGATCGGGGCCTAAACATGCAGGAGGGTGAAAGGAGGGCAAGGAATAGAGTGAATTGGAGCGATGTGGTATACCGGGGTTGACGTGCTGTCAGTGGATTGAATCAAGGCATGTGAAGCGTCTGGGGTAAACCATGGAAAGCTGTGTAGGTATGTGTATTTGCGTGTGTGGACGTATGTATATACATGTGTATAGGGGTGGGTTGGGCCATTTCTTTCGTCTGTTTCCTTGCACTACCTCGCAAACGCGGGAGACAGCGACAAAGCAAAAAAAAAAAAGAAAAAAAAATTATATATATATATATATATATATATATATATATATATATATATATATATATATATATATATATATATAAAACAGGAAGATGAACAGCTGGATTGACTGTGGACTGACTGCCGCACCCAGGAATTCGAACTTATGCCCTAGACCTCGGAAGGCCCACGAATGCATCATGGTCAGCAACACTAACGCTCTGCGTGTGTGTGCGTGTGTGTATATATATATATATATATATATATATATATATATATATATATATATATATATATATATATATATATATATACATATATATATATAAATATATATATATATATATATATATATATATATACATATATATATATATATATATATATATATATATATATATATATATATATAAATATATATATATATATATATATATATATATTTAAGGAATCAGTTATGGATTGCGCAAAAAATGCTTGTGGCATGAGAAGAGTGGGAGGTGGATTGATTAGAAAGGGTAGTGAGTGGTGGGATGAAGAAGTAAGATTATTAGTGAAAGAGAAGAGAGAGGCATTTGGACGATTTTTGCAGGGAAAAAATGCAATTGAGTGGGAGATGTATAAAATAAAGAGACAGGAGGTCAAGAGAAAGGTGCAAGAGGTGAAAAAGAGGGCAAATGAGAGTTGGGGTGAGAGAGTGTCATTAAATTTTAGGGAGAATAAAAAGATGTTCTGGAAGGAGGTAAATAAAGTGCGTAAGACAAGGGAGCAAATGGGAACTTCAGTGAAGGGCGCAGATGGGGAGGTGATAACAAGTAGTGGTGATGTGAGAAGGAGATGGAGTGAGTTTTTTTAAGGTTTGTTGAATGTGTTTGATGATAGAGTGGCAGATATAGTGTGTTTTGGTCGAGGTGGTGTGCAAAGTGAGAGGGTTAGGGAAAATGATTTGGTAAACAGAGAAGAGGTAGTAAAAGCTTTGCGGAAGATGAAAGCCGGCAAGGCAGCAGGTTTGGATGGTATTGCATTGGAATTTATTAAAAAAGGGGGTGACTGTATTATTGACTGCTTGGTAAGGTTATTTAATGTATGTATGACTTATGGTGAGGTGCCTGAGGATTGGCGGAATGCGTGCATAGTGCCATTGTACAAAGGCAAAGGGGATAAGAGTGAGTGCTCAAATTACAGAGGTATAAGTTTGTTGAGTATTCCTGGTAAATTATATGGGAAGGTATTGATTGAGAGGGTGAAGGCATGTACAGAGCATCAGATTGGGGAAGAGCAGTGTGGTTTCAGAAGTGTTAGAGGATGTGTGGATCAGGCGTTTGCTTTGAAGAATGTATGTAAGAAATACTTAGAAAATCAAATGGATTTGTATGTAGCATTTATGGATCTGGAGAAGGCATATGATAGAGTTGATAGAGATGCTCTTTGGAAGGTATTAAGAATATATGGTGTGGGAGGAAAGTTGTTAGAAGCAGTGAAAAGTTTTTATCGAGGATGTAAGGCATATGTACGTGTAGGAAGAGAGGAAAGTGATTGGTTCTCAGTGAATGTAGGTTTGCGGCAGGGGTGTGTGATGTCTCCATGGTTGTTTCATTTGTTTATGGATGGGGTTGTTAGGGAGGTAAATGCAAGAGTTTTGGAAAGAGGGGCAAGTATGACGTCTGTTGGGGATGAAAGAGCTTGGGAAGTGAGTCAGTTGTTGTTCGCTGATGATACAGCGCTGGTGGCTGATTCATGTGAGAAACTGCAGAAGCTGGTAACTGAGTTTGGTAAAGTATGTGAAAGAAGAAAGTTAAGAGTAAATGTGAATAAGAGCAAGGTTATTAGGTACAGTAGGGTTGAGGATCAAGTCAACTGGGAGGTAAGTTTGAATGGAGCAAAACTGGAGGAAGTAAAGTGTTTTAGATATCTGGGAGTGGATCTGGCAGCGGATGGAACCATGGAAGCGGAAGTGAATCATAGGGTGGGGAAGGGGGCGAAAATCCTGGGAGCCTTGAATAATGTGTGGAAGTCGAGAACATTATCTCGGAAAGCAAAAATGGGTATGTTTGAAGGAATAGTGGTTCCAACAATGTTGTATGGTTGCGAGGCGTGGGCTATGGATAGAGTTGTGCGCAGGAGGATGGATGTGCTGGAAATGAGATGTTTGAGGACAATGTGTGGTGTGAGGTGGTTTGATCGATTAAGTAACGTAAGGGTAAGAGAGATGTGTGGAAATAAAAAGAGCGTGGTTGAGAGAGCATAAGAGGGTGTTTTGAAATGGTTTGGGCACATGGAGAGAATGAGTGAGGAAAGATTGACCATGAGTATATATGTGTCGCAGGTGGATGGAACGAGGAGAAGTGGGAGACCAAATTGGAGTTGGAAAGATGGAGTGAAAAAGATTTTGTGTGATCGGGGCCTGAACATGCAGGAGGGTGAAAGGAGGGCAAGGAATAGAGTGAATTGGATCGATGTGGTTTACCGGGTTTGACGTGCTGTCAGTGGATTGAATCAGGGCATGTTAAGCGTCTGGGGTAAACCATGGAAAGCTGTGTAGGTATGTATATTTGCGTGTGTGGACGTATGTATATTCATGTGTATGGGGGTGGGATCGGCCATTTCATTCGTGTGTTTCCTTGCGCTACCTCGCAAACGCCGGAGACAGCGACAAAGCAAAAAAAGAAAAAAAAAAAAAAAAAATTTATATATATATATATATATAAATATATATATATATATATATATATATATATATATATATATATATATATATATATATATATATATATATATATATATATATATGTATATATATATATATATATATATATATATATATATATATATATATATATATATATATATATATATATATATATATATATATATATATATATATATATATATATATATACATATATATATATATATATATATATATATATATATATATATATATATATATATATATATATATATATATATATATATATATATATATATTGAATTTTCCAAAAGAAGGAACAGAGAACGAGGCCAGGTGAGGATATTCCCTCAGAGGCCCAGTCCTCTGTTCTTAACGCTACCTTGCTGACGCGGGAAATGGCGAATAGTATGAAAGAATATATATATATATATATATATATATATATATATATATATATATATATATATATATATATATATATATATAAATATATATATATATATATCTTTTCTTTTTCTTTCGTACTATTCGCCATTTCCCGCACTAGCGAGGTAGCGATATATATATATATATATATATATATATATATATATATATATATATATATATATATATATATATATATATATATATATATTTTAGTGAGAATAAAAAGATGTTCTGGAAAGAGGTAAATAAGGTGCGTAAGACAAGGGAGCAAATGGAAACCTCAGTGAAGGGCGCAAATGGGGAGGTGATAACAAGTAGTGGTGATGTGAGAAGGAGATGGAGTGAGTATTTTGAAGGTTTGTTGAATGTGTTTCATGATAGAGTGGCAGATATAGGGTGTTTTCGTCGAGGTGGTGTGCAAAGTGAGAGGGTTAGGGAAAATGATTTGGTAAACAGAGAAGAGGTAGTAAAAGCTTTGCGGAAGATGAAAGCCGGCAAGGCAGCAGGTTTGGATGGTATTGCAGTGGAATTTATTAAAAAAGGGGGTAACTGTATTATTGACTGGTTGGTAAGGTTATTTAATGTATGTATGACTCATGGTGAGGTGCCTGAGGATTGGCGGAATGCGTGCATGGTGCCATCGTACAAAGGCAAAGGGGATAAGAGTAAGTGCTCAAATTACAGAGGTATAAGTTTGTTTAGTATTCCTGGTAAATTATATGTGAGGGTATTGATTGAGAGGGTGAAGGCATGTACAGAGCATCAGATTGGGGAAGAGCAGTGTGGTTTCAGAAGTGGTAGAGGATGTGTGGATCAGGTGTTTGCTTTGAAGAATGTATGTGAGAAATACTTAGAAAAGCAAATGGATTTGTATGTAGCATTTATGGATCTGGAGAAGTCATATGATAGAGTTGATAGAGATGCTCTGTGGAAGGTATTAAGAATATATGGTGTGGGAGGCAAGTTGTTAGAAGCAGTGAAAAGTTTTTATCGAGGATGTAAGGCATGTGTACGTGTAGGAAGTGAGGAAAGTGATTGATTCTCAGTGAATGTAGGTTTGCGGCAGGGGTGTGTGATGTCTCCATGGTTGTTTAATTTGTTTATGGATGGGGTTGTTAGGGAGGTGAATGAAAGAGTTTTGGAAAGAGGGGCAAGTATGAAGTCTGTTGGGGATGAAAGAGCTTGGGAAGTGAGTCAGTTGTTGTTCGCTGATGATACAGCGCTGGTGGCTGATTCATGTGAGAAACTGCAGAAGCTGGTGACTGAGTTTGGTAAAGTGTGTGAAAGAAGAAAGTTAAGAGTAAATGTGAATAAGAGCAAGGTTATTAGGTACAGTAGGGTTGAGGGTCAAGTCAATTGGGAGGGGAGTTTGAATGGAGAAAAACTGGAGGAAGTAAAGTGTTTTAGATATCTGGGTGTGGATCTGGCAGCGGATGGAACCATGGAAGCGGAAGTGAATCATAGGGTGGGGGAGGGGCGAAAATCCTGGGAGCCTTGAAGAATGTGTGGAAGTCGAGAACATTATCTCGGAAAGCAAAAATGGGTATGTTTGAAGGAATAGTGGTTCCAAGAATGTTGTATGGTTGCGAGGCGTGGGCTATGGATAGAGTTGTGCGCAGGAGGGTGGATGTACTGGAAATGAGATGTTTGAGGACAATGAGTGGTGTGAGGTGGTTTGATCGAGTAAGTAATCTAAGGGTAAGAATTGGGGTGAGAGAGTATCTATAGATTTTAGGGGGAATAAAAAGATGTTTTCGAAAGAGGAAAATAAAGTGCGTAATGGGAGCTAATGGGGAGGTAATAACAAGTAGTGGTGATGCGAGAAGGAGATGGAGTGATTATTTTGAATGTTTGTTGAATGTGTTTGTTGATAGAGTGGCAGATATAGGGTGTTTTCGTCGAGGTGGTGTGCAAAGTGAGAGGGTTAGGGAAAATGATTTGGGAAACAGAGGAGAGGTAGTAAAAGCTTTGCGGAAGATGAAAGTCGGCAAAGCATTGGGTTGGATGGTATTGCAATGGAATTTATTAAAAAAGGGGGTGACTGTATTGTTGACTGATTGGTGAGGTTAATTAATGTATGTATGACTCATTGTGAGGTACTGACGATTGGCGGAACGCCTGCATAGTGCCATTGTACAAAGGCAAAGGGGATAAAAGCTAGTGCTCAAATTACAGAGGTATAAGTTTGTTGAGTATTCCTGGGAAATTATAATGGAGGGTATTGATTGAGAGGGTGAAGACATGTACAGAGAATCAGATTAGGGAAGAGCAGTGTGGTTTCAGAAGTGGTAGAGGATGTGTGTATCAGGTGTTTGCTTTGAAGAATGTATGTGAGAAATACTTAGAAAAGCAAATGGATTTGTATGTAGCATTTGTGGATCTGGAGAAGGCATATGATAGAGTTGATAGAGATGCTCTGTGGAAGGTACTAAGAATATATGGTGTGGGAGACATCGAGGATGTAAGGCATGTGTACGAGTAGGCAGAGAGAAAAGTGATTGGTTCTCAGTGAATGGAGGTTTCCGACAAGTGTGTGTGATGTCTCCTTGGTTGTTTAATTTGTCTATGGATGGAGTTGTTAGGGAGGTGAATGGAAGAGTTTTGGAAAGAGGGGCAAGTATACAGTCTGTTGTGGATAAGAGAGCTTGGGAAGTGAGTCAGTTGTTGTTCGCTGATGATACAGCGCTGGTGGCTGATTCGTGTGAGAAACTGCAGAAGATTGTGACTGAGTTTGGTAAAGTGTGTGAGAGAAGAAAGCTGAGAGTAAATGTGAATAAGAGCAAGGTTATTAGGTACAGTAGGGTTGAGGGTCAAGTCAATTGGGAGGTGAGTTTGAATGGAGAAAAACTGGAGGAAGTGAAGTGTTTTAGATATCTGGGAGTGGATCTGGCAGCGGATGGAACCATGGAAGCGGAAGTGGATCATAGGGTGGGGGAGGGGGCGAAAATTCTGGGGGCCTTGAAGAATGTGTGGAAGTCGAGAACATTATCTCGGAAAGCAAAAATGGGTATGTTTGAAGGAATAGTGGTTCCAACAATGTTGTATGGTTGCGAGGCGTGGGCTATGGATAGAGTTGTGCGCAGGAGGATGGATGTGCTGGAAATGAGATGTTTGAGGACAATGTGTGGTGTGAGGTGGTTTGATCGAGTGAGTAACGTAAGGGTAAGAGAGATGTGTGGAAATAAAAAGATCGTGGTTGAGAGAGCAGAAGAGGGTGTTTTGAAGTGGTTTGGGCACATGGAGAGAATGAGTGAGGAAAGATTGACCAAGAGGATATATGTGTCGAAGGTGGAGGGAACGAGGAGAAGAGGGAGACCAAATTGGAGGTGGAAAGATGGAGTGAAAAAGATTTTGTGTGATCGGGGCCTGAACATGCAGGAGGGTGAAAGGAGGGCAAGGAATAGAGTGAATTGGAGCGATGTGGTATACCGGGGTTGACGTGCTGTCAGTGGATTGAATCAAGGCATGTGAAGCGTCTGGGGTAAACCATGGAAAGCTATGTAGGTATGTATATTTGCGTGTGTGGACGTATGTATATACATGTGTATGGGGGGGGGGGGTTGGGCCATTTCTTTCGTCTGTTTCCTTGCGCTACCTCGCAAACGCGGGAGACAGCGACAAAGTATAATAAAAATAAATAATAATATATATATATATATATATATATATATATATATATATATATATATATATATATATATATATATATATATATATCGTGTTTATCGTGTTTCATTCTACCCCGTGGACTCAGGAATATCTTGATCACGCGCAAGATTGTGATCCTCTCCAACATGGATTCCACACGTCTTTTCTATTACTTCTCTACAAGCTGTCCTGGACTTTCTCATTTCGTTACTGCTTTCTCCAAATCGTTAATCAAGGCCCACCAGCTGAAGTTACGATTTGGATTCCTTAGGAAATTCCTTAATGAACAAGTGATGCCAAGATCTGTCCTACCTCAACGATTGTTACAGCTGTCTGGTCGACCATTTGACCAATTCCAAAATATTATTTGAAAGAAACACATTGAATTAAAGAAACTTGAAATGGAAGAGACTTTTCGCATTACAAGAGAAGAGAAACGTGCCTTTCAAATGGCAATACCGACATACTAGTAGAACCGGATGTTGGACTATTGCTATGATAGATTAAGGAAAGAACGCAATAGGCTACAAATGTCACTAAATTGTAAGTTGGACCATCTTATGAAAAACAGCGACTGGACCAAGAACACAAACCCTTCTTTTGTGGTAAACCTGTCTAATAAACAACAAGATAAGGATTCCTTATGTGCATTAGGCTATGGATTAAGTTTTGTGTGCTCTAACAGGGAAGCCAGCTGTGTTGATGTCACAAAGTCTTTTTGTAATTTAGAGAAATACAGTAATTTAAGTAATGATGAAATTAATATTTGTAAGGATTTAGTGTATGCCACTTTGTCAAAACCAGTGGAACCTAATTGCCCTAAAAGATTTATAAGAGCTATTAACACTTCAAAAAAAAACAAGGATGTACATATTACTAAAGCAGATAAGGATAACACTGTTGTGATTTTAGACAAAAGTAACTATTTATCTGAAATGAATGATCTTTGAAATGATGACACAACATATTCTAAACTTAGTGAAAATCCCTTAGAAGCAGTTGATTCCCATTTCAATAAAGAAATGAAGTTGTTGAAAGGTAATAGTTCTCTTATCAAAAGTTTGTCATCTTTGTCCCCTTCATTGCCCTATATGTATGGACTTATCACAAAACATAAACAGAATTTTCCAGCAAGACCTATAGTGAGTCCATTAGGCTCCATCACATATAAATTGTCAAAATGGTTAGTTTCTTTATTAAGCCCTTTTGTGGGTAAGGTATCAAATTCAAATATCATGAACAATGTAGATTTAGTCAACAAGCTTAACAATATCAATGTTAATTTTGATTTCAAACTAGTTAGCTTTGATATTTCCTCACTTTTCACGAAAGTTCCAGATGATGACCTTTTAGAATATTTATTTGATGTCTTGGATGATACTCATTTACCTGTTTCAAAGTCTGTTTTCATTGAACTGATAAAATTGCGTATAAAAGACCGTGTCTTTCAATTCAATGGAGATTATTATGCTCAAAAAATTACTAAAGGATATCTTACCTTCTAATGCAATTTGGTTTAGGTATGTAGATGATGTTCTTTGTGTTTGGTCAACAAATGAAAATTTACAAATATTTCTCCCCTTACTTAACAATTTAGTACCTTCCATCAAATTTACTGTAGAAAATGAAAATAATGATATGTTACCATTTTTAGATTGCTTGATCCATAGGCAAGGTAACAAGTTTAAGTTTAGCATAAACAGAAAACCCACCAATGTATGCTCATATATCCATTATTACTCATCTCAACATGACAGAGTTAAATTATCATCATTTCAATCTATGTTCCTTAGGGCATTACGTATTTGCAGTCCAGAGTTATTGATGATGAGTTTGAGAGGATATATTCTATTGGACCTAAGTTAAAGTACCCTAGATCTTTCATTGATAAATCCCTTAAGTTAGCAAAGAAATCACTTATAGAGATGCGCCCAAGCCTCCCATTAACACCAAGAATCTTTTAGTTCTCCCTTAAAATAATAATTTCACTTTACTTTCCATGTTGCTTAAATCCTATAATGTAAATGTTGCCTTCAGCAACAATAGTACTATAAAGAATATCTTAATCAGGAATTCACCAGAAAATTCTCTTGGATGCATCTATAAAGTGCCATGTGGAAATTGTGATAAACTTTATATTGGTCAGACTGGTAAGGATCTTTCTGTTAGACTTAAGCAACATAGATATAGTATAAGAACGGGACAAGAATTAAATGCCTTGTTTAATCACGATAAAAACTATGATCAATTTATTGACTGGAGTAATGCCATCTCAGTTATTAACTCTAACTCTATTACCACGAGAAATATCATTGAATCTATTATCATTAGAGACACAAAGAAAAATAATCTTAATATTAGTGATGGTCTATACAAATCCGATAACTTTATTGTTGATAAAATTTGTAAAATGATAAGTTTATGAACGCTCGTTGTATGGCTTGGACAATAGCATGTTTACCAAATAGCGTCCTAACTTCGTCTCTTCGATGAATATCAACTGACTTATATCTCTCTCTTGTGTCTCCCCTGATGATGTGATTATTACACGAAAGTGCACTTGGGAACTTATCGTGTTTCATTTTTCCCTGTGGACTCATAGGAATATCTTGATCACGCGCAAAATTGTGATCCTTGCCAATATATATATATATATATATATATATATATATATATATATATATATATATATATATATATATATATATATATATATATATATATATATATATATATATATATATATATATATATATATATATATATATATATATATATATATATATATATATATATATATATATATATATATATATATATATATATATATATATATATATATATATATATATATATATATATATACGTACATACATACATACATACAGACAAACATAAGATTGTTGGAACCTCTCCATGAATACTGACAGCGTTCTGGAGAGGATGGAGGTGAAGGGTCCCGGCTGCTATTTCCTATAATTCTCTGTGACTTTCCCATGGCAGTGTTTTCATGGCACTCTTGGTGGCAGTAAATCCACAGAAATATTCACTGTGGTTTACCTGAACTTATTAAATAGATATTTGAAGTAGAACTGATACGTAATAAGTAGAAATCGACGGTTTTCAATTTCTTTTATACTAGGAGCCGAATTTTCGCTTCTTTTCTGGATTCCATGTCAAGACAAGGAGACCACGGACTCCGTGTCAAGACAAGGAGGTCATTTGACTTTATATCGAGACAAGGATGGCGATGTACACACCGTATTCAGACATGCAGAGAAATGGACTCCGAGTTGAAAAAAAAAAAAGAGAGCCTTCAGACAAGATCATTAAATTCTGTCTTCAGACAAAGATAGCGAGGACTCTCTATATGATGTGACCTTCGCTGAAAAGAATTGACCCATTGAACATGACGGTGCGACCCTTGAGTATTGACGATATACGACCCGGGAGCATGATGGTACGACCCATAAGCACGATGGTACGAGTAGGGCATGATGGCTCGGGCCTTAGGGTCAAAAGGCTACGTGCTAACCTCACCATTTGATAGAATGTAATCTCTCTCTCTCTCTCTCTCTCTCTCTCTCTCTCTCTCTCTCTCTCTCTCTCTCTCTCTCTCTCTCTCTCTCTCTCTCTCTCTCTCTCTCTCTCTCTCTCTCTCTCTCTAATATCAGTAATACGCCCCGCTTCATTTTTCCAAGAGTAGGGCTGCTTCTTGTGGCCCGGTAACTCCGGTAGCAGGAACGATGTATACTGGTGGTGGTGTATTCACGCTAGTGATTATGGCTGATGTAATACTCTCTTAAAACGGGATGAACATCCAGGCTCTCTCTCTTGCTGTCCTTTGTCCATCAGGTTTTACAGTGTCAATAAAGCTTGACTTCTGGGCAGGTGAATGCCTGGCAAAAACTCGCTAAGTCTCCATAAAGTTTTCAAATCAGTGGCGGATGCTGTGTCTTGGGGATGAGACGCGGCTGTGGCGTTGCTGCTGCTGCCAGTGTGTGTGTGTGTGTGTGTGTGTGTGTGTGTGATGGGGTCTTGCTTACACCCTCTTACACCTAGGTCTTCTACATACTTTACAGCCAAACCATCCAAACCCTCATACTCAAGACGTTGCGATCCCTTGTAACCTAGACACTGCGATCTCTCACACGCCTCAAAATCCCACACAGTGTAGCACTCAGAGCCCCACATATATGTCCTCGGCTACAGCCAGGTCAGGGGCACCCAGCCAGAGACAAAGACTCAGAAATTCTTGATCCTGGCATAGTAATGGATGCCAGGTGGTAGGCTGACGATTTAATTCACATGGAGACCAGGCAGACAGTCACAGCACTCGGGTAACCCGCCAGAGCCTAGAGCGATTGGAGAATCTTCCTCCGCCATGTAATCCCCCCAGAGCTTGGGGTGTTAGGGGGAGTCTGCTGCCTCCCCAGGGCAGGTGGTGGGGGCCCGGGTACCTGCAGTAATGGCCAGCACACACGAGGCATACCGACGTTAATGATGCCACTTGACTCTCCACTCCGGACCTGCATTAACGTCATATCCAACACTTTGAGGAATCACTTTAAGTGGCCTATGTTTGGCGTGCAACCCGCCCCGCCCTGTCCTAGCAATCTCTCCCTCACTCCCTCATTCCTTCTCTCTTTACTTCCACCACTGGCTTGCAGTGTCTATCAAAAGGACGTTTCTTAGCCTGATGGCAAGACGGACGGGAGTTTTGGTGGCGACCCCGCACATCATTGCTGCCTCCGCCGCCATGGTTCGGGCTTAACGTCAACGGCCGGATCAATCAAGCATAAACACAGCGTCTCCCGAACTCCTGTGTTCAATTCTATTCATTTAACTTTGGTACACACTTAAGGCACACAAACCATGGGGCTCCCCCTTCAGCGTCTCAAACATTATACAAAATCATTCTTATCATTTTTCACTGTTATTAGTATAATGTAAAAATAAGGCTTATTTCTACTTTCGTCCCTGTTTTGTAAGGTTTAATTTGTTCATATATTTCTTCCCAGTGAATGCAGCCTTAGTTGTGTGTCTTCATCTTCGGGTTTTAAGATGTTGTGGCTGTGTTGTGGTGGCTGTTCACTCATTTGATTTTGTAGTCTCTAAGGACGTTATAGATGTGGCACAGTAGTGGGAGATAGGATAGACGCTGCGTCACCACTGACCCCGTAACCACAGTGTTTTTGTTTGTGTTACATATAGGAGGATGTGTGATGGGAGGTGCTAGGGTCTCTTCTCTGAGGTCAAGGGAGGAGCTGTGTGTACGTCATTATCGTCAAGGGAAGAGCTTTGTGCACGTCATAGAGCACGGAAGGAGCAGTGTGCTCTTCATGGTCACGACAGGAGCTAAGTGCACGTCGCCATGTTTAAGGGAGTTAATATTTGCACATCATGATGACGACGGCTGCACATAATTTCCCCCAAGATGAACATGTGGGTGGCGGGACGTGTTCTGCTTCTGTTTATCCTGTATATCATCAGTGTTTGCATGTCTCATCCCTCTGTACATAACATATACCCTCAAATATCTACACGTACGTAGATACATTAATATATGTAAAAATATCCAGAGATGCACACAAAGATGTATTCAAATGCATGTCTGTATACGTGTATACAGGGAGAAACATACTCAATGAATAAAACGCATTTCAGGCATGAGTTATCTTAAGCGCTGGCGTTGGGCCTTTGATGGTACGGTCGGAACTTGGCTGGGCTGGTTGGGCGGCCCATTATAGGGTGTAGAATCAGGAAGTGCGATAAACAGGTGCAGCAGTTTGTGTCGCCCATCGCATACGCAGAGCTTGCGCACGTGCAGCTCCCAGCAACAGGTGGCAGGACGACACTCAGGTGGGAAAATGTCTCATCTCCATGGCTTAAATGGACTTCATCTTAACAGGAAAGAAAAACAAAACACATGGGAATGATTGTGTTAGATAACCTTACTTTCGTAGGGCACAGCAAGACAGTTGTCGCACCTTTGACCCGCCTGAGTACGATGGTAGGTCCCTTGGGTATGGGCTCATGGGTCGAACCCTCGTGTTCAAGGGTCAGTGAAGATGGTCGGCTGGATTCCTCGAACCTTAGAAATGAGACGGAAATAATGATGAGGTTTTACAAAGCAGGTTCTTTATGCTATCAACACTAGACTTTTAAGGGCAGTGACATCTAGTTGGTAAGGCGAGTGAAAATGTCCAGTTTGAAAACCGAAAGTACTGTCACCGAATGAAGACAGAACATGACGTTTCAGAGCTCAGACAGAAGGTACATATCATGGTATGTTTGGAGCATATATTGTAAGGCCTGGCCCCATATCCGCCCTTAAACAGCTCCTTGACTGGGGTAAGGGAACTGTGCAGATGAAAAGAAAAAATCGCACTATTTACAGAGTAAGAAAATCAGTATCGGTATGTAGTGTTAAGGGCCAGTCCAACCTACCGTGAATAATGACCAGATATGAATCTAACAGAAAATTTTACGAACTGTCTGAATACATACATACAGGGAGTGCCTGGCTAGCCGAGCTGCAGGTGAAGTCGACGGGCCCGGGGGCCGCGACCACAGACAGCCGTGTAGCTTGTTCCCAGACTGAGTTGTCGGGGTAGAGATGAGCACGCGAAGCCGTTGTAAGGTTTACGTAAGGTAAGGTAAGAGAGATAACAACGCACCTTGTTTCACATGCAATATTTATAATGAAACACACTCGCTCGTGCGTGTAAACACGACCTACAACTGGCTAGCTTCCAAAAACGAATCTCATGCGAACATGATACGAAATGTTAGAAAGATCTTTGCACAGGTCTCGGAGTTATAAACGGATACGGTTGGACACCTTAGCACAGCAGACTCCGCCTCTGCCCAGCCACGTAAGATGTTATGTTGTAAATGTTGTTAAAAGAGGCAGTTGAACTTACGTAAATGAAGTTTAGGTGGATATGCTTAGAAATGCTATTCAGAGTGGGAGGTACAGGCGAATACACTGAAAAGACATAAGAGTTCAAGTTTTTTTCATATTACAATGGTGATATATTTCGTTATACACAGCGGAATTGAGGACGGCATGTGGTTGGTACATATAGTGAAAACATGGGAATCTGGGATTTGTATCCACTTGAAGAACTGATAACTGTCGGAAGAGTAACGAAGAAGTTGTGAAGGTGTGGGTGTGATAAGGGTGATGGAAAGGGTAGTGTAGCCTGTTTAATGTATGCACCAGGAACATGGGTGGGTCGCGGAGGTTGACGGACTGAGGCCAGGCAACTGGGCAGAGTCGGGCAGGGACTGCATGTGTGGGTACCTTCCCGGCAGGTTATGGGCCAGGGAAGGTTAAATATAGGTGGCAATAGCGATGTGTTGTGTTGACCATCAGGAAGGGGGAATACAGGCAGGATGAGACAAAGGATATGCGGGTGGAAATGAGAAAAATTAACATCTGGAGCTATGAACGGGACTCGGGAATGTGTGTTGTTATCTATTTATCTTTGCCTATTTTATTACCCATGTATTATACCGTATTTGTTATAGATTATGTATGTGCATACGGGAGGAAAGCGTTACACTCGTGGGGCACCACACATGTCCTTTTTTTAAACTCTCCACTGATGGTTGCATGTATATCCTCTTCACTTGTTCCACTACACGACTCTGCTGCTGAAGAAATGTTTCCTCACATCCGTCCGTATGCTTTTCCTGCGTAATTTTCACTTGTGCCATCTTCCCCTGGGTTCTCTTCTAGTATCAAATACCTCTTCTGTGTTATCTTGGCCGAGTTTGGCCATACTGGGAGCTTCCTTCGTCTTTTCGTGGGTCATACCACTTAATTCTGTTGCCATTCTTATTGCGCTCCTCTGAATCCACCTCAGCAATTGTGGCGCATCTAGTGAGCAGGTAAGACTGTGGGATGATCTCGTTGTGGGTTAATGTACTAGATGTACTAGTTTATCAGATATTGACAGGCTACGAATAATCATGGCTTCGAATCCTGGGAACGCCTGTCAGCCCACACCCAACCCAGGTTTTCATCCTTCCCTTAGGTACACTTGGGTTTGTGTGTGATACATACATACAAGGTTAAGAAACGAGGAAACTTGAGTGTAAAACTCTCTTCCCGTAACACACGCAGTTTGACAGGTGAAGGGTTGACCACAGGGGGACACGGTTGAGTGACAGCTAGTGACCTTCCTTGCCCTTTGGTCTGTGCCTGAGGCTGAGGCAATAAACAGCGGAGTCTGTGGTGACTGGAGCCACGTCCTGGATGGTCCACTGCCCCTGGTGCCCTGACCTTGCCCTCCATTGTTTCACTCGTCACCTGACATTAGCTGGGGATCATCCATGTTGATGAAAATAACACGTGTTTTTCTTTTCACTCCTCGTTATATTTTCAGTCATATTTCTGGCAGTTACCATATCAACCTGTACTGCTACACCCTGCCAAAGCCACCACCATCATGGCCACATGCCCACATGCCCACTTTGTGTAATCCTTACCTCAGGGAGCAGCCGTGGGCAAGTGACGTCTGGCTTGAACCCACAATACCATCACCAAAAGACTAAGTATCTCCCTCGCAAATTATTCCCCTCTATGCCTTGGTCATATCCTGGTGGGGGCGCTGCCGGGCACACCGTGACCTTCTCGTGTGGTATCACTTCATGCTCAGGTGTTCTGCTTGGTCACAGTTGCACGCTCTTAACTCCCCTCCCACCCGCCTCCTTTTTTATAACACGTTTTTACTCAATGTTTTCTTGGCTACACTCGCCCAGGGAGGGTAGCGAAAAGAGTGGCTGAAAAAAAAGCCTCAAATAAATAAAGTTTTAGCCAGGTTAATATTCTATTAAACTAACCGTCGCTTGTAATCCTGTGGGTTACTGTTGCTGCTGTAGACACATTTTGTTAATGTTATGGCTCAGCACTTGTCTTTAACGTCAGTATCTGTGCAGCTCACCTGAGGTCTTCCCTTAACCTCCTCACCTGCATCCTCGACCTGCGCCCGTGCGCCACTTACAGGTTGCCTGAAGCCTCACCTAGAGTACTCTGACCCCAGAGTACCGTCCCCACCCCATCCCCCTCTTCCCTTCCCTCCCTCCTGCTGTACCATCTCCCTGTCCCTCTCCCCATCCCCAAGGCCCCGTACCCTCGTACTCACATCCTCACCACAAGATCGTCAAGTTTTATGTCCGTATCTTACACAATCCTCCTGCCGTATGCCCGTCTCTCTCTACATGTACCTGTGAATGCCTTTGTTTAATAACATATGTCGTCTTCCTTTATGGTAAATTCTTACTCCTCCCTCGGAATGCTCGTGTGTGGTTGCAGCAGGTTTTGCAGCGTTACAGGTTCCTGGCCACGTAGGTGTTGGGTGCCGGGAGGGTTGGGGGCTGACTGAGGGCTCTTCTCATCCCCTGGCTCCCCGGGTGCCACCTGACTAGCGTGGCCAACGTGTGTATCAAAAGAGTTTCTCTGGCACAATATACTTAGGCAGATACGGAATCCCTTAAGTCGCAAGTGTTCACGCGGTACTAAAAGCCCATGGATATTTTAACTCGGATCAAGAAAGTCAAGGAGCGATGAAAGACAACTTGTGGTTCGTATGTAAATTCCTAGAGTTTGAAATTCCACTCTTAAAGGGCAGACCATGTCTTAAAGAGTCAGGAGAATAATGATTCCACTTTTCCTCTTTTATTTGTTAAGATTTTTCTAGGGTAGTGTATGATTAACCTTCGATTAAACAGGTTCTCTTCCTGCCAAGTTTGGCAGCAGCACCTTCTGTAATAGAAAAACAAAAAACTTTAGCTTTAAAAATCCTTGAAATATATGAAGTTTGAAAAGAATATGCAGAAAGATATTCTTTTTTATGTGCATTTGCGAAACAGTATTCTTATGAAAAAAACAGGAATACACTTAACTGTAATACGTGGATGAGATGAGGGAGTGCTTTGCAAGTTGGAAAATTCCCGTTTTCATGTTTATTTCACTAATGTACCTAATTAGTTGCCATGAAACTTTGATTTATGATCACATAAAATTGGTATATTGACTGCAAACTTGTGCATGAGCCGTGCATGAGAGAAAGGCACTGTATATTGTGTTGCGTTCTGATTGGCTTGTGTATGTGACACGTTGGCTGGTGTTGTGATCGGCAGCTGGAGGCGAGTCCTGGGGGTCGCTCAAGAACTATGTGGCATTAATGACACCCCTCTAACACCCCCCCCCCCGTCTCTTACATCGCCTTCACTCCCGTCCTCCTGCTTGGACCCCATCCCGTCCTCCTACCTGCGCTCCACTCGTGTCCTCCTACTTGGTGTTCCGCTCCCGTCCTGGTACTTGGTGCTCCGCTCCCGTCCTCCTACTTGGGGCCTATTTCCCTCCTCCAGCTCAGTACTCCACTCCCGTCTTCCTACTTGGGCTCCACTCCAATCCTCCCACTCGGTGCTCCACTACCGTCCTCCCATTCTGTGCTACACTCCCATCCTCCTACCTGGGCACCACTTCCGTCCTCCTACTTGGGCTCCACTCCCACTTTCCTACTCGGGCTCTGCTCCCATCCTCTCACTTGGGTTCCACCCCCTCCTCCCACTCGATGCTCCGCTCCCATCCTCTCATTCCAGTTTGACTCAAGTCCTCCCACTCATGCTCCACTGCCGTCCTCCCACCCAAGCTCCCCTCCCGTCTTCCAACTCAGGCTCCACTCCCACCTTCCCAATCGGGCTCCATTCCCGTCTTCGGGAATACCTGGATTGAAAAGTTCATTCATCTTTTATCACCCCCGGTGACTACTGATGGAACACTGGTGGATTTTCCAAAACCTCACATCATGATATCTTCGTTTCTTCTTACTTTCATTATGATTTCAGTCACGATCCATGTGATGACATATATTCTATTTATCATTTATTGTACTTTGTCGCTGTCTCCCGCGTTAGCGAGGCAGCGCAAAGAAACAGACGAAAGAATGGCCCAACCCACCCACATACACATACCTATGCATTTCAACGTATATATATATATATATATATATATATATATATATATATATATATATATATATATATATATATATATATATATATATATATATATATATATATATATATATATATATATATTTTTTTTTTTTTTTTTTTCCTTTCAAGCTATTCGCCATTTCCCGCGTTAGCGAGGTAGCGTTAAAAATAGAGGACTGGGCATCTGAGGGAATATCCTAACCTAGCCCCCTTCACTGTCCCTTCTTTTGGAAAATTGAAAAACAAAAACGAGAGGGGAGGATTTCCAACCCCCCGCTCCCTCCCCTTTTAGTCGCCTTCTACGACACTCAGGGAATACGTAGGAAGTATTCTTTCTCCCCTATCCTATATTTATATATATATATATATATATATATATATATATATATATATATATATATATATATATATATATATATATATATATATATATATATATATATATATATATATATATACATATATATATATATATATATATATATATATATATATATATATATATATATATATATATATATATATATATATATATATATATATATATATATATATATATATCCTTTTCATTCATTTCAAGCTAGAAGTTTCAGTTTTCTAAATTGTTTCTTACATTTTTCATATGTATATATATGTATGTGTGTGTGTGTGTGTGTATATGTGCGTATGTATGTGTGTGTATGTATGTGTATGTGTTTTTTTATACCTCGTCGCTGTCTCCCGCGTTTGCGAGGTAGCGCAAGGAAACAGACGAAAGAAATGGCCCAACCCCCCCCCATACACATGTACATACACACGTCCACACACGCAAATATACATACCTACACAGCTTTCCATGGTTTACCCCGGACTCTTCACATGCCTTGATTCAATCCACTGACAGCACGTCAACCCCTGTATACCACATCGCTCCAATTCACTCTATTCCTTGCCCTCCTTTCACCCTCCTGCATGTTCAGGCCCCGATCACATAAAATCCTTTTCACTCCATCTTTCCACCTCCAATTTGGTCTCCCTCTTCTCCTCGTTCCCTCCACCTCCGACACATATATCCTCTTGGTCAATCTTTCCTCACTCATTCTCTCCATGTGCCCAAACCATTTCAAAACACCCTCTTCTGCTCTCTCAACCACGCTCTTTTTATTTCCACACATCTCTCTTACCCTTACGTTACTTACTCGATCAAACCACCTCACACCACACATTGTCCTCAAACATCTCATTTCCAGCACATCCATCCTCCTGCGCACAACTCTATCCATAGTCCCACGCCTCGCAACCATACAACATTGTTGGAACCACTATTCCTTCAAACATACCCATTTTTGCTTTCCGGGATAATGTTCTCGACTTCCACACATTTTTCAAGGCTCCCAAAATTTTCGCCCCCTCCCCCACCCTATGATCCACTTCCGCTTCCATGGTTCCATCCGCTGCCAGATCCACTCCCCGATATCTAAAACACTTCACTTTCTCCGGTTTTTCTCCATTCAAACTCACCTCCCAATTGACTTGACCCTCAACCCTACTGTACCTAATAACCTTGCTCTTATTCACATTTACTCTTAACTTTCTTCTTCCACACACTTTACCAAACTCCGTCACCAGCTTCTGCAGTTTCTCACATGAATCCGCCACCAGCGCTGTATCATCAGCGAACAACAACTGACTCACTTCCCAAGCTCTCTCGTCCCCAACAGACTTCATACTTGCCCCTCTTTCCAAGACTCTTGCATTTACCTCCCTAACAACCCCATCCATAAACAAATTAAACAACCATGGAGACATCACACACCCCTGCCGCAAACCGACATTCACTGAGAACCAATCACTTTCCTCTCTTCCTACACGTACACATGCCTTACATCCTCGATAAAAACTTTTCACTGCTTCTAACAACTTGCCTCCCACACCATATATTCTTAATACCTTCCACAGAGCATCTCTATCAACTCTATCATATGCCTTCTCCAGATCCATAAATGCTACATACAAATCCATTTGCTTTTCTAAGTATTTCTCACATACATTCTTCAAAGCAAACACCTGATCCACACATCCTCTACCACTTCTGAAACCACACTGCTCTTCCCCAATCTGATGCTCTGTACATGCCTTCACCCTCTCAATCAATACCCTCCCATATAATTTACCAGGAATACTCAACAAACTTATACCTCTGTAATTTGAGCACTCACTCTTATCCCCTTTGCCTTTGTACAATGGCACTATGCACGCATTCCGCCAATCCTCAGGCACCTCACCATGAGTCATACATACATTAAATAACCTTACCAACCAGTCAACAATACAGTCACCCCCTTTTTTAATAAATTCCACTGCAATACCATCCAAACCTGCTGCCTTGCCGGCTTTCATCTTCCGCAAAGGTTTTACTACCTCTTCTCTGTTTACCAAATCATTTTCCCTAACCCTCTCACTTTGCACACCACCTCGACCCAAACACCCTATATCTGCCACTCTGTCATCAGACACATTCAACAAACCTTCAAAATACTCATTCCATCTCCTTCTCACATCACCACTACTTGTTATCACCTCCCCATTTACGCCCTTCACTGAAGTTCCCATTTGCTCCCTTGTCTTACGCACCCTATTTACCTCCTTCCAGAACATCTTTTTATTCTCCCTAAAATTTACTGATAGTCTCTCACCCCAACTCTCATTTGCCCTCTTTTTCACCTCTTGCACCTTTCTCTTGACCTCCTGTCTCTTTCTTTTATACTTCTCCCACATAATTGCATTTTTTCCCTGCAAAAATCGTCCAAATGCCTCTCTCTTCTCTTTCACTAATACTCTTACTTCTTCATCCCACCACTCACTACCCTTTCTAAACAGCCCACCTCTCACTCTTCTCATGCCACAAGCATCTTTTGCGCAATCCATCACTGATTCCCTAAATACATCCCATTCCTCCCCCACTCCCCTTACTTCCATTGTTCTCACCTTTTTCCATTTTGTACACAGTCTCTCCTGATACTTCCTCACACAGGTCTCCTTCCCAAGCTCACTTACTCTCACCACCTTCTTCACCCCAACATTTGCTCTTCTTTTCTGAAAACCCATACTAATCTTCACCTTAGCCTCCAAGGGATAATGATCAGACATCCCTCCAGTTGCACCTCTCAGCACATTGACATCCAAAAGTCTCTCTTTCGCACGCCTGTCAATTAACACGTAATCCAATAACGCTCTCTGGCCATCTCTCCTACTTACATAAGTATACTTATGTATATCTCGCTTTTTAAACCAGGTATTCCCAATCATCAGTCCTTTTTCAGCACATAAATCTACAAGCTCTTCACCATTTCCATTTACAACACTGAACACCCCATGCATACCAATTATTCCCTCAACTGCCACATTGCTCACCTTTGCATTCAAATCACCCATCACTATAACCCGGTCTCGTGCATCAAAACCGCTAACACACTCATTTAGCTGCTCCCAAAACACTTGCCTCTCATGATCTTTCTTCTCATGCCCAGGTGCATATGCACCAATAATCACCCACCTCTCTCCATCAACTTTCAATTTTACCCATATTAATCGAGAATTTACTTTCTTACATTCTATCACATACTCCCACAACTCCTGTTTCAGGAGTATTGCTACTCCTTCCCTTGCTCTTGTCCTCTCACTAACCCCTGACTTCACTCCCCAGACATTTCCAAACCACTCTTCCCCTTTACCCTTGAGCTTCGTTTCACTCAGAGCCAAAACATCCAGGTTCCTTTCCTCAAACATACTACCTATCTCTCCTTTTTTCACATCTTGGTTACATCGACACACATTTAGGCACCCCACTCTGAGCCTTCGAGGAGGATGAGCACTCCCCGCGTGACTCCTTCTTCTGTTTCCCATTTTAGAAAGTTAATACAAGGAGGGGAGGATTTCCGGCCCCCCGCTCCCGCCCCCTCTAGTCGCTTTCTACGACACGCGAGGAATACGTGGGAAGTATTCTTTCACCCCTATCCCCAGGGATAATATACATATATATATACAGTGATTGTGACAGTGATTGTGTCAGCGTCGCGTCGCCTCGCCGCAGTGTATCGAGACAGACTTCCCCAGAACTTTTTAAAGGGGAAGTAAATGTTTATAGTTGTGTTACTGGAGTGATAGTTTCATGCATGGTGTTTTGTCAAGAAAATGAAGAATGAAAGATGAAAGCCGGCAAGGCAGCAGGTTTGGATGGTATTGCAGTGGAATTTATTAAAAAAAGGGGGTGACTGTATTGTTGACTGGTTGGTAAGGTTATTTAATGTATGTATGACTCATGGTGAGGTGCCTGAGGACTGGCAGAATGCGTGCATAGTGCCATTGTACAAAGGCAAAGGGGATAAGAGTGAGTGCTCAAATTACAGAGGTATAAGTTTGTTGAGTATTCCTGGTAAATTATATGGGAGGGTATTGATTGAGAGGGTGAAGGCATGTACAGAGCATCAGATTGGGGAAGAGCAGTGTGGTTTCAGAAGTGGTAGAGGATGTGTGGATCAGGTGTTTGCTTTGAAGAATGTATGTGAGAAATACTTAGAAAAGCAAATGGATTTGTATGTAGCATTTATGGATCTGGAGAAGGCATATGATAGAGTAGATACAGATGCTCTGTGGAAGGTATTAAGATTATATGGTGTGGGAGGAAAGTTGTTAGAAGCAGTGAAAAGTTTTTATCGAGGATGTAAGGCATGTGTACGTGTAGGAAGAGAGGAAAGTGATTGGTTCTCAGTGAATGTAGGTTTGCGGCAGGGGTGTGTGATGTCTCCATGGTTGTTTAATTTGTTTATGGATGGGGTTGTTAGGGAGGTAAATGCAAGAGTTTTGGAAAGAGGGGCAAGTATGAAGTCTGTTGGGGATGAGAGAGCTTGGGAAGTGAGTAAGTTGTTGTTCGCTGATGATACAGCGCTGGTGGCTAATTCATGTGAGAAACTGCAGAAGCTGGTGACTGAGTTTGGTAAAGTGTGTGGAAGAAGAAAGTTAAGAGTAAATGTGAATAAGAGCAAGGTTATTAGGTACAGTAGGATTGAGGGTCAAGTCAATTGGGAGGTGAGTTTGAATGGAGAAAAACTGGAGGAAGTGAAGTGTTTTAGATATCTGGGAGTGGATCTGGCAGCGGATGGAACCATGGAAGCGGAAGTGGATCATAGGGCGGGGGAGGGGGCGAAAATTCTGGGGGCCTTGAAGAATGTGTGGAAGTCGAGAACATTATCTCGGAAAGCAAAAATGGGTATGTTTGAAGGAATAGTGGTCCAACAATGTTGTATGGTTGCGAGGCGTGGGCTATGGATAGAGTTGTGCGCAGGAGGATGGATGTGCTGGAAATGAGATGTTTGAGGACAATGTGTGGTGTGAGGTGGTTTGATCGAGCAAGTAACGTAAGGGTAAGAGAGATGTGTGGAAATAAAAAGAGCGTGGTTGAGAGAGCAGAAGAGGGTGTTTTGAAGTGGTTTGGGCACATGGAGAGGATGAGTGAGGAAAGATTGACCAAGAGGATATATGTGTCGGAGGTGGAGGGAGCAAGGAGAAGAGGGAGACCAAATTGGAGGTGGAAAGATGGAGTGAAAAAGATTTTGTGTGATCGGGGCCTGAACATGCAGGAGGGTGAAAGGAGGGCAAGGAATAGAGTGAATTGGAGCGATGTGGTATACCGGGGTTGACGTGCTGTCAGTGGATTGAATCAAGGCATGTGAAGCGTCTGGGGTAAACCATGGAAAGCTATGTAGGTATATATATTTGCGTGTGTGGACGTATGTATATACATGTGTATGGGGGGGGGGTTGGGCCATTTCTTTCGTCTGTTTCCTTGCGCTACCTCGCAAACGCGGGAGACAGCGACAAAGTATAAAAAAAGAAAAAAAGATATATATATATATATATATATATATATATATATATATATATATATATATATATATATATATATATATATATATATATATATATATATATATTGGATTACGTGTTGATTGACAGGCGCGCGAAAGAGACTTTTGGATGTAAATGTGCAGAGAGGTGCAACTGGAAGGATGTCTGATCATTATCTTGTGGAGGCTAAGGTGAAGATTTGTATGGGTTTTCAGAAAAGAAGAGTAAATGTTGGGGTGAAGAGGGTGGTGAGAGTAAGTGAGCTTAGGAAGGAACCTTGTGTGAGGAAGTACCAGGAGAGACTGAGTACACAATGGAAAAAGGTGAGAACAATGGAAGTAAGGGGAGTGGGGGAGGAATGGGATGTATTTAGGGAATCAGTGATGGATTGCGCAAAAATGCTTGCGGCATGAGAAGAGTGGGAGGTGGGTTGATTAGAAAGGGTAGTGAGTGGTGGGATGAAGAAGTAAGATTATTAGTGAAAGAGAAGAGAGAGGCATTTGGACGATTTTTGCAGGTAAAAAATGAAATTGAGTGGGAGATGTATAAAAGAAAGAGACAGGAGGTCAAAAGAAAGGTGCAAGAGGTGAAAAAGAGGGCAAATGAGATTTGGGGTGAGAGAGAGTATCATTAAATTTTAGGGAGAATAAAAAGATGTTCTGGAAGGAGGTAAATAGGGTGCGTAAGACAAGGTAGAAAATGGGAACTTCAGTGACGGGCGCAAATGGGGAGGTGATAACAAGTAGTGGTGATGTGAGAAGGAGATGGGGTGAGTATTTTGAAGGTTTGTTGAATGTGTTTGATGATAGAGTGGCAGATATAGGGTGTCTTGGTCGAGGTGGTGTGCAAAGTGAGAGGGTTGGGGAAAATGATTTCGTAAACAGAGAAGAGGTAGTAAAGAGGAAGATGAAAGCCGGCAAGGCAGCAGGTTTAGATGGTATTGCAGTGGAATTTATTAAAAAAGGGGGTGACTGTATTGTTGACTGGTTGGTAAGGTTATTTAATGTATGTATGACTGATGGTGAGGTGCCTGAGGATTGCCGGAATGCGTGCATAGTGCCATTGTACAAAGGCAAAGGGGATAAGAGTGAGTGCTCAAATTACTGAGGTATAAGTTTGTTGAGTATTCCTGGTAAATTATATGGGAGGGTATTGGTTGAGAGGGTGAAGGCTTGTACAGAGCATCAGATTGGGGAAGAGCAGTGTGGTTTCAGAAGTGGTAGAGGATGTGTGGATCAGGTGTTTGCTTTGAAGAATATATGTGAGAAATACTTAGAAAAGCAAATGGATTTGTATGTAGCATTTATGGCTCTGGAGAAGGCATATGATAGAGTTGATAGAGATACTCTGTGGAAGGTATTAAGAATATGTGGTGTGGGTGGCAAGTTGTTAGAAGCAGTGAAAAGTTTTTATCGAGGATGTAAGGCATGTGTACGTGTAGGAAGTGAGGAAAGTGATTGGTTCTCAGTGAATGTAGGTTTGCGACAGGGGTGTGTGATGTCTCCATGGTTGTTTAATTTGTTTATGGATGGGGTTGTTAGGGAGGTGAATGCAAGAGTTTTGGAAAGAGGGGCAAGAATGAAGTCTGTTGTGGATGAGAGAGCTTGGGAAGTGAGTCAGTTGTTGTTCGCTGATGATACAGCGCTGGTGGCTGATTCATGTGAGAAACTGCAGAAGCTGGTGACTGAGTTTGGTAAAGTGTGTGAAAGAAGAAAGTTAAGAGTAAATGTGAATAAGAGCAAGGTTCTTAGATACAGTAGGGTTGAGGGTCAAGTCAATTGGGAGGTAAGTTTGAATGGAGAAAAACTGGAGGAAGTAAAGTGTTTTAGATATCTGGGAGTGGATCTAGCAGCGGTTGGAACCATGGAAGCGGAAGTGAATCATAGGGTGGGGGAGGGGGCGAAAATCCTGGGAGCCTTGAAGAATGTGTGGAAGTCAAGAACATTATCTCGGAAAGCAAAAATGGGTATGTTTGAAGGAATAGTGGTTCCAACAATGGTGTATGGTTGCGAGGCGTGGGCTATGGATAGAGTTATGCGCAGGAGGGTGGATGCACTGGAAATGAGATGTTTGAGGACATTGTGTGGTGTGAGGTGGTTTGATCGAGTAAGTAATGTAAGGGTAAGAGAGATGTGTGGAAATAAAAAGGGCGTGGTTGAGAGAGCAGAAGAGGGTGTTTTGAAATGGTTTGGGCACATGGAGAGAATGAGTGAGGAAAGATTGACCAAGAGGATATATATGTCAGAGGTGGAGGGAACGAGGAGAGGTGGGAGACCAAATTGGAGTTGGAAAGATGGACTGAACAAGATTTTGGGTGATCGGGGCCTGAACATGCAAGAGGGTGAAAGGCGGGCAAGGAATAGAGTGAATCGGATCGATGTGGTATACCGGGACTGACGTGCTGTCAGTGGATTGAATCAGGGCATGTGAACCGTCTGGGGTAAACCATGGAAAGCTGTGTGGGGCCTGGATGTGGAAGGGGAGTTGTGGTTTCGGGCATTATTGCATGACAGCTGGAGACTGAGTGTGAACGAATGAGGCCTTTGCTGTCTTTTCTTAGCGCTACCCCGCACATATGAGGGGGGAGGGGGGTGGTATTCCATGTGTGGCGAGGTGGCGATGGAAATGAATAAAGGCAGACCGTGTGAATTGTGTGCATGGGTATATATATATATATATATATATATATATATATATATATATATATATATATATATATATATATATATATATATATATATATATATATATATATATATATATATATATATATATGTACATTGAGATGTATAGGTATGTATATTTGCGTGTGTGGACGTGTTTGTATATACATGTGTATGGGGGTGGGTTGGGCAATTTCTTTCGTCTGTTTCCTTGCGCTACCTCGCAAACGCGGGAGACGGCGACAAAGCAAACATATATATATATATATATATATATATATATATATATATATATATATATATATATATATATATATATATATATATATATATATATATATATATATATATATATATGCATATATATATATATATATATATATATATATATATATATATATATATATATATATATATATATATATATATATATATATATATATATATGTATATATAAATATATATATATTTTCTTTTTTTGCTTTGTCGCTGTCTCCCGCGTTTGCGAGGTACCGCATGGAAACAGACGAAAGAAATGGACCAACCCACCCCCATACACATGTATATACATACGTCCACACACGCAAATATACATACCTACACAGCTTTCTATGGTTTACCCCAGACGCTTCACATGCCCTGATTCAATCCATTGACAGCACGTCAACCCCGGTATATCACATCGATCCAATTCACTCTATTCCTTACCCTCCTTTCACCCTCCTGCTTGTTCAGGCCCCGATCACACAAAATCTTTTTCACTCCATCTTTCCACCTCCAATTTGGTCTCGCACTTCTCCTCGTTCCCTCCACCTCCGACACATATATCCCCTTGGTCAATCTTTCCTCACTCATTCTCTCCATGTGCCCAAACCAATTTAAAACACCCTCTTCTGCTCTCTCAACCACGCTCTTTATATTTCCACACATCTCTCTTACCCTTACGTTACTTACTCGATCAAACCACCTCACACCACACATTGTCCTCAAACATCTCATTTCCAGCACATCCATCCTCCTGCGCACAACTCTATCCATAGCCCACACCTCGCAACCATACAACATTGTTGGAACCACTATTCCTTCAAACATACCCATTTTTGCTTTCCGAGATAATGTTCACGACTTCCACACATTCTTCAAGGCTCCCAGAATTTTCGCCCCCTCCCCCAACCTATGATCCACTTCCGCTTCCATGGTTCCATCCACTGCCAGATCCACTCCCAGATATCTAAAACACTTTACTTCCTCCAGTTTTTCTCCATTCAAACTTACCTCCCAATTGACTTGACCCTCAACCCTACTGTACCTAATAACCTTGCTCTTATTCACATTTACTCTTAACTTTCTTCTTTCACACACTTTACCAAACTCAGTCACCAGCTTCTGCAGTTTCTCACATGAATCAGCCACCAGCGCTGTATCATCAGCGAAAAACAACTGACTCACTTCCCAAGCTCTCTCATCCCCAACAGACTTCATACTTGCCCCTCTTTCCAAAACTCTTGCATTCACCTCCCTAACAACCCCATCCATAAACAAATTAAACAACCATGGAGACATCACACACCCCTGCCGCAAACCTACATTCACTGAGAAGCAATCACTTTCCTCTCTTCCTACATGTACACATGCCTTACATCCTCGATAAAAACTTTTCACTGCTTCTAACAACTTGCCCCCCACACCATACACTCTTAATACCTTCCACAGAGCATCTCTATTAACTCTATCATATACCTTCTCCAGATCAATAAATGCTACATACAAATCAATCTGCTTTTCTAAGTACTTCTCACATACATTCTTCAAAGCAAACACCTGATCCACACATCCTCTAACACTTCTGAAACTACACTGCTCTTCCCCAATCTAATGCTCTGTACTTGCCTTCACCTTCTCAATCAATACCCTCCCATATAATTTACCAGGAATACTCAACAAACTTATACCTCTGTAATTTGAGCACTCACTCTTATCCCCTTTGCCTTTGTACAATGGCACTATGCACGCATTCCGGCAACCCTCAGGCACCTCACCATGAGTCATACATACATTAAATAACCTTACCAACCAGTCAATGATACAGTCACCCCCTTTTTTAATAAATTCCACTGCAATACCATCCAAACCTGCTGCCTTGCCGGCTTTCATCTTCCGCAAAGCTTTTACTACCTTTTCTCTGTTTACCAAATCATTTTCCCTAACCCTCTCACTTTGCACACCACCTCAACCAAAACACCCTATATCTGCCACTCTATCATCAAACACATTCAACAAACCTTCAAAATACTCACTCCATCTCCATCCCACATCACCACTACTTGTTATCACCTCCCCATTTGCGCCCTTCACTGAAGTTCCCATTTGCTCCCTTGTCTTACGCAATTTATTTACCTCCTTCCAGAACATCTTTTTATTCTCCCTAAAATTTAATGATACTCTCTCACCCCAACTCTCATTTGCCCTCTTTTACACCTCTTGCACCTTTCTCTTAACCTCCTGTCTCTTTCTTTTATACATCTCCCACTCAATTTCATTTTTTCCCTGCAAAAATCGTCCAAATGCCTCTCTCTTCTCTTTCACTAATAATCTTACTTCTTCATCCCACCACTCACTACCCTTTCTAATTAACCCACCTCCCACTCTTCTCATGCCACAAGCATCTTTTGCGCAATCCTATATATATATGTATATATATATATGTATGTATATATATATATATATATATATATATATATATATATATATATATATATATATATATATATATATATATATATATATATATATATATATATATATATATATATATATCCCTGGGGATAGGAGATTAAGAATACTTCCCACGTATTCCCTGCGTGTCGTAGAAGGCGACTAAAAGGGGAGGGAGCGGGGGGCTGGAAATCCTCCCCTCTCGTTTTCTTTTTTTTTTTAATTTTCCAAAAGAAGGAACAGAGGGGGCCAGGTGAGGATATTCCAAAAAAGGCCCAGTCCTCTGTTCTTAACGCTACCTCGCTAACGCGGGAAATGGCAAATAGTTTAAAAGAAAGAAAGATATATATATATATATATATATATATATATATATATATATATATATATATATATATATATAGATATATATATATATATATATATATATATATATATATATATATATATATATATATATATAAATATATTTCTTTTTTTTTTCTTTGTTGCTGTCTCCCGCGTTTGCGAGGTAGCGCAAGGAAACAGACGAAAGAAATGGCCCAACCCACCCACATACACATGTATATACATACGTCCACACACGCAAATATACATACCTACACAGCTTTCCATGGTTTACCCCAGACGCTTCACATGCCTTGATTCAATCCACTGACAGCACGTCAACCCCGGTATACCACATCGCTCCAGTTCACTCTATTCCTTGCCCTCCTTTCACCCTCCTGCATGTTCAGGCCCCGATCACACAAAGTCTTTTTCACTCCATCTTTCCACCTCCAATTTGGTCTCCCTCTTCTCCTCGTTCCCTCCACCTCCGACACATATATCCTCTTGGTCAATCTTTCCTCACTCATTCTCTCCATGTGCCCAAACCATTTCAAAACACCCTCTTCTCCTCTCTTAACCACGATCTTTTTATTTCCACACATCTCTCTTACCCTTACGTTACTCATTCGATCAAACCACCTCACACCACACATTGTCCTCAAACATCTCATTTCCAGCACATCCATCCTCCTGCGCACAACTCTATCCATAGCCCACGCCTCGCAACCATATAACATTGTTGGAACCACTATTCCTTCAAACATACCCATTTTTGCTTTCCGAGATAATGTTCTCGACTTCCACACATTCTTCAGGGCTCCCAGAATTTTCGCCCCCTCTCCCACCCTATGATCCACTTCCGCTTTCATTGTTCCATCCGCTGCCAGATCCACTCCCAGATATCTAAAACACTTCACTTCCTCCAGTTTTTCTCCATTCAAACTCACCTCCCAATTGACTTGACCCTCAATCCTACTGTACCTAATAACCTTGCTCTTATTCACATTTTCTATTAACTTTCTTCTTTCACACACTTTACCAAACTCAGTCACCAGCTTCTGCAGTTTCTCACATGAATCAGCCTCCAACGCTGTATCATCAGCGAACAGCAACTGACTCACTTCCCAAGCTCTCTCATCCCCAACAGACTTCATACTTGCCCCTCTTTCCAAAACTCATGTATATATATATATATATATATATATATATATATATATATATATATATATATATATATATATATATATATATATATATATATATATATATATATATATATATGTATATATATATATATATATATATATATATATATATATATATATATATATATATATATATATATATATATATATATATATATATATATATATATATATATATATATACATATATATATATATATATATATATATATATATATATATATATATATATATATATATATATATATATATATATATATATATATATATATATATATATATATATATATATATATATATATATATATATATATATATATCCCAGGGGATAAAGGAAAAAGAATACTTCCCACGTATTCCCTGCGTGTCGTAGAAGGCGACTAAAAGAGGAAGGAGCGGAGGGCTGGTAATCCTCCCCTCTTGTTTTTTTTTTAATTTTCCAAAAGAAGGAACAGAGAAGGGGGCCGGGTGAGGATATTCCCTCAGAGGCCCAGTCATCTGTTCTTAACGCTACCTTGCTAACGCGGGAAATGGGGAAGAGTTTGAAAGAAAAAAAAAAGCTATATATATATATATATATATATATATATATATATATATATATATATATATATATATATATATATATATATATATATATATATATATATATATATACATATATATATATATGTTTCGTTTTCCCCGTGGACTCATAGGAATATCTTGATCACGCGCAAAATTGTAATCCTTTCCAGAAGGGGCCCATGTGAGGATATTCCCTCAAAGGCCCAGTCCTCTGTTCTTAACGCTACCTTGCTAACGCGGGAAGTGGGTAACACATATATATGTATATATATATATATATATATATATATATATATATATATATATATATATATATATATATATATATATATATATATATATATGTAGGTTTGCGGCAGGGGTGTGTGATGTCTCCATGGTTGTTTAATTTGTTTATGGATGGGGTTGTTAGGGAGGTGAATGCAAGAGTTTTGGAAAGAGTGGCAAGTATGCAGTCTGTTGTGGATGAGAGAGCTTGGGAAGTGAGTCAGTTGTTGTTCGCTGATGATACAGCGCTGGTGACTGATTCATGTAAGAAACTGCAGAAGCTGGTGACTGAGTTTTGTAAAGTGTGTGAAAGAAGAAAGTTAAGAGTAAATGTGAATAAGAGCAAGGTTATTAGGTACAGTTGGGTTGAGGGTCAAGTCAATTGGGAGGTAAGTTTGAATGGAGAAAAACTGGAGGAAGTAAAGTGTTTTAGATATCTGGGAGTGGATCTGGCAGCGGATGGAACCATGGAAGCGGAAGTGAATCATAGGGTGGGGGAAGGGGCGAAAATTCTGGGAGCATTGAAGAATGTGTGGAAGTCGAGAACATTATTTCGGAAAGCAAAAATGGGTATGTTTGAAGGAATAGTGGTTCCAACAATGTTGTATGGTTGCGAGGCGTGCGCTATGGATAGAGTTGTGCGCAGGAGAGTCGATGTGCTGGAAATGAGATGTTTGAGGACAATGTGTGGTGTCAGGTGGTTTGATCAAGTAATGTAAGGGTAAGAGAGATGTGTGGAAATAAAAAGAGTGTGGTTGAGAGAGCAGAGGAGGGTGGTGTTTTGTAATGGTTTGGTCACATGGAAAGAATGAGTAAGGAAAGATTGACCAAGAGGGTATATGTGTCAGAGGTGGAGGGAACGCGGAGAAGTGGGAGACCAAATTGGAGGTGGAAAGATGGAGTGAAAAAGATTTTGAGTGATCGGGGCCTGAACATGCAGGAGGGTGAAAGGCGTGCAAGGAATAGAGTGAATTGGAACGATGTGGTATACCGGGGTCGACGTGCTGTCAGTGGATTGAACCAGGGCATGTGAAGCGTCTGGGGTAAACCATGGAAAGTTGTGTGGGGCCTGGATGTGAAAAGGGAGCTGTGGTTTCGGTGCATTATTACATGACAGCTGGAGACTGAGTGTGAACGAATGGAGCCTTTGGTGTCTTTTCTTAGCGCTACCTCGCACACATGAGGGGGGAGGGGGTTGTTATTCCATGTGTGGCGAGGTGGCGATGGGAACAAATAAAGGCAGACACTATGAATTATGTACATGTGTATATATGTAATGTCTGTGTGTGTATTTATATGTGTACATTGAGATGTATAGGTATGTGTATTTGCGTGTGTGGACGTGTATGTATATACATGTGTATGTAGGCGGGTTGGGCCATTCTTTCGTTTGTTTCCTTGCGCTACCTCGCTAAACGCGGGAGACAGCGACAAAGCAAAATAAATAGATAAATAAATATATATATATATATATATATATATATATATATATATATATATATATATATATATATATATATATATACACAGCCATCATCCCGTCTTCCTTTTGCATTGTAATTTATGTTTTGTATTGGAGGATGGTCCGATCCTGAAAAACCAGTCCTTTGCTGGAGACAGATTCACGAAAAATTGATCTGGATTTATTACCATTCCTGGTAGTCGGAAGTGACAGAATAAATTTCTCGTGTAATTATAATAATTCCTGCGTTCTTTGGGCAGTCTTACACTAGCCCTGTGATCCGCGATTGGTAACCGCTGTTCTAAAATGCAGATGATGTTTTTAATCAAAACAGAGGAGCTTTGGTAAGTCATTTTAGATTCTCAGCTAGATGGAGTGGAGACAGATTAGTCGTGGCATCAGGAGATAGCAGCTGTGCTGGATGTGGGATATGCGGTGCCTGGCTAAGGTGATCCGGACTTTAGGGGGAGTCCAACACAGAAGAAACTACAAGCAGGATCGTGGCTGTAGCTGCTGCACGATTGACTCACACTGAGCCCTGCAGGCTGACTGGCTCTGAAGCAGTAAATTTGTTCTTAAAAAGTAACTCCGGAGACAAACTTTCACACATTTTTTTCGTTTTGGTTCGATTCAGAATGTTTTGAAATGTATATCTGGTTTTATATTGGTAGCCTAAATTATCCGTCGCTGTCGGTCTCTGAAATGTTAAGTCTCTTCATGGCTACGGATCAGCAACGTCTGCGGTGGACCACTTATTTGCATCGGCTCTGGAGTAACTTATTGTCGCTGTGTGTTATGAGTTCTACTTCTCTGTCGTGTCGACGGGAAGCACCGTACTGGACAACCTTCCAAATCTGGTGGCTTTTATTATATAAATATCAAGTGGTGAGCAATTGTTTGTCACTTGAAATTCGGTGGTGAGAGGTGAGGGATAATGTCAACGTTAATTTCGTATTACCAATGGGTGTTAGTGGTCGAGAACTTCTTCCTTCTGTCTCATCAAGATACCTGTCATAGTCGTCACTCTAGATGTTAGTGATGTACTTATCGGTGATCGAGTTATCATATTCCGTGATGAGTGAAGACTAAGTTGTGCAGGGCGGTCACGGAAGGTTTTTGAAAGATGTAACTTACCAAAACAAACTTTTCTGATGAGTAGGGCTTTCCAGGAGGCCGTTAAGAGAAATCACTTTGTGTTGCCGGTGAAAAGTGCGACCTTGAGGTCATTGTCAGTGAAAGTGTCGACTCAGCGGCCGAATCTCCGGTTCCCTCCGTGACCTGAGATACGCACCCTCCGACTGTTTTCCATCATCATCATAAAGGTACCTAAGTCTTGAGACATCTGGCCATCCGACGAGCGAGACAAAGGCCACGTGTCTCAGCAAGAGATAAACCCTGGGTAGATCAGATGTGACAAAAGCACAAAAGCTGGCTCTCCCACCATTCACCAGTGTTCTTTATCAGGACCAAAGAGGATGAACATCTCAGCCACCGATCTGCTTCCCTTTTACAATCAGCACAGTACACTATGTATGTATAGATGGGCGCTGGACAATCCATTGCTAGATTTAGCGGCATCTAAACAGCAATGCCATATCCTCACATGCCTGTAGAGACTCTTGCCAAACGTCCACAAATTATTTATACATGAGATTAATTGACTTCCAAACGAATCATTTAGTTGTGACTGTAGACATCTACAAGGAAAACCCATTTCTGTTTGTAAATTTATACTTATTTATAGATATGATTAACTTACCACAGTGTTTTAGCCATTATCCTAACTTGCATTTCTCTCTGCTAGGTTGGTGCTGTTTCGATGGACTGACTCACTGGTCTTCTTCACCAAAAGATTCCCCTCCTCTCACAGGTAGGTTCTCCTTGATGTGCTGACAATGCCCAGCGTTCCCCAGCCGTCTGTGAACAGGGTGATAGCAGGAGGTGCTCATCAGAGATGTGTGAAAAGCTTCTAAGAGGAGCTTCTGGCGGAGGTTCCGTGGATACTGAGGCTGTAACAACACAGTTGAACCTCCAGAGTAGCTATTATGCGGTACAAGCGGATAATTAACCCATTATCTGACATATTGTTTTTCTTGCTCTTAGCGATGCAAGAGCCAAGCTGACAGGTTTGGTGGACGGGGCAAGTATGTTGCGGTCGGGCAGGTATGTTGCGGTTGGGCAGGTATGTTGTGGTCGAGGCAGGTATGTTGTGGTCGGGATGGTATGTTGTGGTCTGTGCAACTGCGTGTTGATCGGAGCAGATATGTGGTAGTCGATGTAGACATGTTGTGTTCGAGGCAGTTGTAGCTATGTTGTGGTCGAGGCAGATCTGTTGTGTTCTGGGCAGGTATGTAATGGTCGAGGCAGTTGTCTTCTAGGTACGTAGTGGTTGATTTATATCTTGTGATGGGGCTCTATTTAGTGTGTTTGATATTTTGTGTAGAAGTGGTGGAGGAGGATAGTGGAGCTCGAGATTAGCAGGAGTAGTATGGTCGTCATGGCAGATGTGGTGGCATTGGCAGACGTTTCAGTTGTGTCGTAACAGGGACAGTTTCGTAGTATTAAGAGGTAGGGACACGTATAGCAGCCGAGGTAGGTTTGTTTGACGTGGCGGTATCTGGGAGTTGGTGCAGTTATTAGCGTCCGAAGTGGCAAGAGTGGGAATGTAAGGGCAGGTGTTTAGGGCTTCAGGGCAGTTGAATAATCACTGGGTGCGTATGGAACAGGAGGTCAGATGTGTAGTGTTGACATCAAGTGTAGTGTCCGGAGAGGCATATGGTACTCGGCTGACGTGATAATTGAGCAGAGAAGGGAGGATGGGGCAGATGCGATGGCCAAGATAGGTGTTTAATGGTTAGTGTAGTAATGGTGGTTAGGGAAAGTGTGTGATAGTTGAGGTAGGTGTTTCGCCAGGGACAGGCCTTATAAGTAAAGTACTAGCAGAATGTTGACAGGTTTACGTGGAAGAAGGGTTGGGGAAGAATCAGGGCTCAGGTGGCATCAGGGTTAGGCAGGGCCATGATTGTTATGGGTTGGGAATGGCAAGGAGTTTGATGGGAGCAGGGCTGAGCAGGGCTAAGAGTATGATGGGAGCAAGACTTGGCAGGGCTAGGAGTTTGATGGGAACAGGGCAGGGCAGGGCTAGAAGTGTGATAGGACCAGGGTTGGGCAGAGCAAGAAGTGTGATAAGAGCAGGGCTGAGCAGGGCTAGAAGTATGATGGGAGCGAGGCTGGGCAAGGCTGGAAGTGTAATGGAAGCAGAACTGGGTAGAGCTACTAGTGTATTAGGGGCAGGGCTAGGAGCGTGATAGGAGCAGAAATGTGCAGGTCTAGGACTGTGATAAGAGCAGTTTGGGAGGCTAGGTGTGTGATTAGAGCAGGGCTGGACAGGGCTATGAATGGAATAAAAGCAGGGCTAGTGGATGAGCTGGTCTAAAGTAGGATGGAACCATGACAGGAGTAGGACTGAGGCGGGACCGTAGCTGGTTCAGTGTCAGAGGTGGGGAAGGTTGCTAGCAAGGCCAACAGCACGCTCTGTGATCGTTCACTACCAAGGCAACTAGCCATTACTTTGGTCGTACCTGTCCTGCCCTGTGCCGCCAACCGCCGCTCTCAGGACCTCTCCTGACAAGACGGTGTTCAGCCACCTGGAAGGTTGGGATGGGGGGACCACAGGGTGTGGCGACTGAGCGAGGTGTGGCCGTTAGGTAATAGGTTAGGGTCTGGATGAAAGTGTAGGTAGTGTGTTGGTTCGTAGGTAATGGGCAGGGGATGTAGGGAGTGGAAGAGGAGGAGGGAGGAAAGCTTACACCCCCATCCCCCACCCTGCTCCGGACGTCCATAAAAGAGTGACATTCGTTCCAATGAACCTGGCTAATTTGAAGGATTTATTCTCCTCAGAATGTCTTAACTTTCCTTGCAGTGAACACTGCCCCAACCCTGGTCTGCTGGTGGTGGTGAGTAGCACTGCCCCAGCCCTGGTCTGCCGGTGGTGTTGAGTAGCACAGCCCCAGCCCTGGTCTGCCGGTGGTGGAGGATGGGCTGGAGTGGTGGCGCGGCGCCATTGTTCCCTCCTGGGAGACAGACGCTCGTGATACACGCCTGATGCCCCTCCTGGCCCTAACACGTCTTGGGATCAGCGTTTCCCCGCGTCATGCCGTCACTGACACGAACGGCCTGCGATGATATATTGAACAGCGGTGACTGGTCACTGGATTCCGAGGGAATTTTGTTTCTTTTAATTTCTCTTTTCTTTCGGCAGAACAGTTTCATTTACATAAAAACAAATGTAACTGTTGTTGGCCAGAACGTTTTCATGATGACTGGCCTCCCCTTGCCTAAAGACCGAGGAAGAGGATTCACTATTAATCCAGAAAATCCCAAATCATACCAACACTTATCGAACGAGGCCTGAGCTTTAATACTTCAGGAAGCATCCTTTTGTATTTATAAATCCACATATTTCTAGAACCCTTTTTGTATTATCTGGATTTTCTGTCTTGGATATATGAACTTTTCCTAATTCCCCAGTTTATCAAAAAAAAAACATGAAACCCACTCAATCTTTATTCTGAAGTCTGAGGAAGTCTCCTACTACGTAAGTTTCAGAGAAGAATTTCTTATACTTCTTCCTAAAATATATCGCAAAACAGAAGAAGAATAAGTTACAAGTGTATGAGTTAGGGTACCTAATGTCTGGTCTGATACAGGTGATACCCCAAGGATATGTCAGCCATAAAGCTCTCACAAACCTGTTGCAGATGTTGTCTTCAGGTGTACTACACTTGAATTATGTTCTGTTTACTGATAGTTCATATGTATATATATATATATATATATATATATATATATATATATATATATATATATATATATATATATATATATTTTTCCATACTATTCGCCATTTCCCGCGTTACCGAGGTAGCGTTAAGAACAGAGGACTGTATATATATATATATATATATATATATATATATATATATATATATATATATATATATATATATATATATATATATATATATATATATATATATATATATACAGTCCTCTGTTCTTAACGCTACCTCGGTAACGCGGGAAATGGCGAATAGTATGGAAAAATATATATATATATATATATATATATATATATATATATATATATATATATATATATATATATATATATATACATATGAACTATCAGTAAACAGAACATAATTCAAGTGTAGTACACCTGAAGACAACATCTGCAACAGGTTTGTGAGAGCTTTATGGCTGACATATCCTTGGGGTATCACCTGTATCAGACCAGACATTAGGTACCCTAACTCATACACTTGTAACTTATTCTTCTTCTGTTTTGCGATATATTTTAGGAAGAAGTATAAGAAATTCTTCTCTGAAACTTACGTAGTAGGAGACTTCCTCAGACTTCAGAATAAAGATTGAGTGGGTTTCATGTTTTTTTTTTAATAAACTGGGGAATTAGGAAAAGTTCATATATCCAAGACAGAAAATCCAGATAATACAAAAAGGGTTCTAGAAATATGTGGATTTATAAATACAAAAGGATGCTTCCTGAAGTATTAACGCTACCCCCCTAACGCGGGAAATGGCGAATAGTATGAAAAAAAAAATATTTTTTTTTTTTTTTGCTTCGTCGCTGTCTCCCGCGTTTGGGAGGTAGCGAAAGGAAACAGACGAAAGAACTGGCCCAACCCACCCCCATACACATGTATATACATACGTCCACACACGCAAATATACATACCTACACAGCTTTCCATGGTTTACCCCAGACGCTTCACATGCCCTGATTCAATCCACTGACAGCACGTCAACCCCGGTTTACCACATCGATCCAATTCACTCTATTCCTTGCCCTCCTTTCACCCTCCTGCATGTTCAGGCCCCGTTCACACAAAATCTTTTTCACTCCATCTTTCCACCTCCAATTTGGTCTCCCACTTCTCCTCGTTCCATCCACCTCCGACACATATATCCTCTTGGTCAATCTTTCCTCACTCATTCTCTCCATGTGCCCAAACCATTTCAAAACACCCTCTTCTGCTCTCTCAAGCACGCTCTTTTTATTTCCACACATCTCCCTTACCCTTACGCTACTTAATCGATCAAACCACCTCACACCACACATTGTCCTCAAACATCTCATTTCCAGCACATCCATCCTCCTGCGAACAACTCTATCCATAGCCCACACCTCGCAACCATACAACATTGTTGGAACCACTATTCCTTCAAACATACCCATTTTTGCTTTCCGAGATAATGTTCTCGACTTCTACACATTCTTCAAGGTTCCCAAGATTTTCGCCCCCTCCCCCACCCTATGATCCACTTCCTCTTCCATGGATCCATCCGCTGCCAGATCCACTCCCAGATATCTAAAACACTTTACTTCCTCCAGTTTTTCTCCATTCAAACTTACCTCCCAATTGACTTGACCCTCAACCCTACTGTAACTAATAACCTTGCTCTTATTCACATTTACTCTTAACTTTCTTCTTTCACACACTTTACCAAACTCAGTCACCAGCTTCTGAAGTTTCTCACATGAATCAACCACCAGCGCTGTATCATCAGCGAAAAACAACTGACTCACTTCCCAAGCTCTCTCATCCACAACAGACTTCATACTTGCCCCTCTTTCCAAAACTCTTGCATTCACCTCCCTAACAACCCCATCCATAAACAAATTAAACAACCATGGAGACATCACACACCCCTGCCGCAAACCTACATTCACTGAGAACCAATCACTTTCCTCTCTTCCTACACGTACACATGCCAAACATCCTCGATAAAAAGTTTTCACTGCTTCCAACAACTTCCCTCCCACACGATATATTCTTAATACCTTCCACAGAGCATCTCTATCAACCCTATCATATGCCTTCTCCAGATCCATAAATGCTACATACAAATCCATTTGCTTTTCTAAGTATTTCTCACATACATTCTTCAAAGCAAACACCTGATCCACACATCCTCTACCACTTCTGAAACCACACTGCTCTTCAACAATCTGATGCTCTGTACATGCCTTCACCCTCTCAATTAATACCCTCCCATATAATTTACCATGAATACTCAACAAACTTATACCTATGTTATTTGAGCACTCACTCTTATCCCCTTTGCCTTTGTACAATGGCACTATGCACGCATTCCGCCAATCCTCAGGCACTGCACCATGATTCATACACACATTAAATAACCTTATATATATATATATATATATATATATATATATATATATATATATATATATATATATATATATATATATATATATATATATATATATATATATATATTTTTTTTTTTCTTTCTTTTCTTTTTTCCTCTGTCGCTGTCTCCCGCGTTTGCGAGGTAGCGCAAGGAAACAGACGAAAGAAATGGCCCAACCCACCCCCATACACATGTATATACATACGTCCACACACGCAAAATATACATACCTACACAGCTTTCCATGGTTTACCCCAGACGCTTCACATGCCCCGATTCAATCCACTGACAGCACGTCAACCCCGGTATACCACATCGCTCCAATTCACTCTATTCCTTGCCCTCCTTTCACCCTCCTGCATGTTCAGGCCCCGATCACACAAAATCTTTTTCACTCCATCTTTCCACCTCCAATTTGGTCTCCCTCTTCTCCTCGTTCTCTCCACCTCCGACACATATATCCTCTTGGTCAATCTTTCCTCACTCATTCTCTCCATGTACCCAAACCATTTCAAAACACCCTCTTCTGCTCTCTCAACCACGCTCTTTTTATTTCCACACATCTCTCTTACCCTTACGTTACTTACTCGATCAAACGACCTCACACCACACATTGTCCTCAAACATCTCATTTCCAGCACATCCATCCTCCTGCGCACAACTCTATCCATAGCCCACGCCTCGCAACCATACAACATTGTTGGAACCACTATTCCTTCAAACATACTCATTTTTGCTTTCCGAGATAATGTTCTCGACTTCCACACATTCTTCAAGGCTCCCAGAATTTTCACCTCCTCCCCCACCCTATGATCCACTTCCGCTTCCATGGATCCATCCGCTGCCAGACCCTCTCCCAGATATCTAAAACACTTCATTCCTCCAGTTTTTCTCCATTCAAACTCACCTCCCAATTGACTTGACCCTCAACCCTACTGTACCTAATAACCTTGCTCTTATTCACATTTACTCTTAACTTTCTTCTTTCACACACTTTACCAAACTCAGTCACCAGCTTCTGCAGTTTCTCACATGAATCAGCCACCAGCGCTGTATCATCAGCGAACAACAACTGCCTCACTTCCCAAGCTCTCTCATCCCCAACAGACTTCATACTTGCCCCTCTTTCCAAAACTCTTGCATTCACCTCCCTAACAACCCCATCCATAAACAAATTAAACAACCATGGAGACATCACACACCCCTGCCGCAAACCGACATTCACTGAGAACCAATCACTTTCCTCTCTTCCTACACGTACACATGCCTTACATCCTCGATAAAAACTTTTCACTGCTTCTAACAACTTGCCTCCCACGCCATATATTCTTAATACCTTCCACAGAGCATCTCTATCAACTCTATCATATGCCTTTTCCAGATCCATAAATGCTACATACAAATCCATTTGCTTTTCTAAGTATTTCTCACATACATTCTTCAAAGCAAACACCTGATCCACACATCCTCTACCACTTCTGAAACCACACTGCTCTTCCTCAATCTGATGCTCTGTACATGCTTTCACCCTCTCAATCAATACCCTCCCATATAATTTACCAGGAATACTCAACAAACTTACACCTCTGTAATTTGAGCACTCACTCTTATCCCCTTTGCCTTTGTACAATGGCACTATGCACGCATTCCGCCAATCCTTAGGCACCTCACCGTGAGTCATACGTACATTAAATAACCTTACCAACCAGTCAACAATACAGTCACCCCCTTTTTTAATAAATTCCACTGCAATACCATCCAAACCTGCTGCCTTGCCGGCTTTCATCTTCCGCAAAGCTTTTACTACCTCTTCTCTGTTTACCAAATCATTTTCCCTAACCCTCTCACTTTGCACACCACCTCGACCAAAACACCCTATATCTGCCACTCTATCATCAAACACATTCAACAAACCTTCAAAATACTCACTCCATCTCCTTCTCACATCACCACTACTTGTTATCACCTCCCCATTTGCGCCCTTCACTGAAGTTCCCATTTGCTCCCTTGTCTTACGCACTTTATTTACCTCCTTCCAGAACATCTTTTTATTCTCCCTAAAATTTAATGATACTCTCTCACCCCAACTCTCATTTGCCCTTTTTTTCACCTCTTGCACCTTTCTCTTGACCTCCTGTCTCTTTCTTTTATACGTCTCCCACTCAACTGCATTTTTTCCCTGCAAAAATCGTCCAAATGCCTCTCTCTTCTCTTTCACTAATACTCTTACTTCTTCATCCCACCACTCACTACCTTTCTAATCAACCAACCTCCCACTCTTCTCATGCCACAAGCATCTTTTGCGCAATCCATAACTGATTCCCTAAATACATCCCATTCCTCCCCCACTCCCCATACTTCCATTGTTCTCACCTTTTTCCATTCTGTACTCAGTACACAAGTCTCCTTCCCAAGCTCACTTACGCTCACCACCCTCTTCACCCCAACATTCACCCTTTTTTTCTGAAAACCCATACAAATCTTCACCTTAGCCTCCAGAAGATAATGATCAGACATCCCTCCAGTTCCACCTCTCAGCACATTAACATCCAAAAGTCTCTCTTTCGCGCGCCTGTATATTATCACGTAATCCAATAACGCTCTCTGGCCATCTCTCCTACTTACAAAAGTATACTTATGTATATCTCGCTTTTTAAACCAGGTATTCCCAATCATCAGTCCTTTTTCAGCACATAAATCTACAAGCTCTTCACCATTTCCATTTACAACACTGAACACCCCATGTATACCAATTATTCCCTCAACTGCCACATTACTCACCTTTGCATTCAAATCACCAATCACTATAACCCGGTCTATATAACCCGGCACTATATAACCCGGCATCAAAACCACTAACACACTCATTCAGTTGCTCCCAAAACACTTGCCTCTCATGATCTTTCTTCTCATGCCCAGGTGCATATGCACCAATAATCACCCATCTCTCCCCATCAACTTTCAGTTTTACCCATATTAATCGAGAATTTACTTTCTTACATTCTATCACGTACTCCCACAACTCCTGTTTCAGGAGTACTGCTACTCCTTCCCTTGCTCTTGTCCTCTCACTAACCTCTGACTTTGCTCCCAAGACATTCCCAAACCACTCTTCCCCTTCACCCTTGAGCTTCGTTTCACTCAGAGCCAAAACATCCAGGTTCCTTTCCTCAAACATACTACATATCTCTCCTTTTTTCACATCTTGGTTACATCCTCACACATATACACACACATATATATATATATATATATATATATATATATATATATATATATATATATATATATATATATATATATATATATATATATATATATATATATATATGAATTCATATATATATACATATATATATGTATATATATATATATATATATATATATATATATATATATATATATATATATATATATATATATATATATATATATATATATATATATATATATATATATATATATATGTAGGTATTTTTTTATTATTATTATACTTTGTCGCTGTCTCCCGCGTTTGCGAGGTAGCGCAAGGAAACAGACGAAAGAAATGGCCCAACCCCCCCTCATACACATGTATATACATACGTCCACACACGCAAATATACATACCAACACAGCTTTCCATGGTTTACCCCAGACGCTTCATATGCCTTGATTCAATCCACTGACTGCACGTCAACCCCGGTATACGACATCGCTCCAATTCACTCTATTCCTTGCCCTCCTTTCACCCACTGCATGTTCAGGCCCCGATCACACAAAATCTTTTTCACTCCATCTTTCCACCTCCAATTTGGTCTCCCTCTTCTCCTCGTTCCCTCCACCTCCGACACATATATCCTCTTGGTCAATCTTTCCTCACTCATTCTCTCCATGTGCCCAAACCACTTCAAAACACCCTCTTCTGCTCTCTCAACCACGCTCTTTTTATTTCCACACATCTCTCTTACCCTTACGTTACTCACTCGATCAAACCACCTCACACCACACATTGTCCTCAAACATCTCATTTCCAGCACATCCATCCTCCTGCGCACAACTCTATCCATAGCCCACGCCTCGCAACCATAAAACATTGTTGGAACCACTATTCCTTCAAACATACCCATTTTTGCTTTCCGAGATAATGTTCTCGACTTCCACACATTCTTCAAGGTCCCCAGAATTTTCGCCCCCTCCCCCACCCTATGATCCACTTCCGCTTCCATGGTTCCATCCGCTGCCAGATCCACTCCCAGATATCTAAAACACTTCACTTCCTCCAGTTTTTCTCCATTCAAACTCACCTCCCAATTGACTTGACCCTCAACCCTACTGTACCTAATAACCTTGCTTTTATTCACATTTACTCTTAATTTTCTTCTTTCACACACTTTACCAAACTTAGTCACCAGCTTCTGCAGTTTCTCACATGAATCAGCCACCAGCGCTGTATCATCAGCGAACAATAACTGAATCACTTCCCAAATCTCTCATCCCCAACAGACCTCATACTTGCCCCTTTTCCACAACTCTTGCATTCACCTCCCTAACAACCCCATCCATAAACAAATTAAACAACCATGGAAACATCACACACCCGTGCCGCAAACCTACATTCACTGAGAACCAATCACTTTCCTCTCTTCCTACACGTACACATGCCTTACATACTCGATAAAAACTTTTCACTGATTCTAACAACTTGCCTCCCACACCATATATTCGTAATACCTCATCGCTATCAACTCTATCATATGCCTTCTCCAGATCCATAAATGCTACATACAAATCCATTTCCTTTTCTAAGTATTTCTCACATACATTCTTCAAAGCAAACACCTGATCCACACATCCCTTACCACTTCTGAAACCACACTGCTATTCCCCAATCTGAGGCTCTGTACATGCCTTCACCCTCTCAATCAATACCCTCCCATATAATTCACCAGGAATACTCAACAAACTTATACCTCTGTAATTTGAGCACTCACTCTTATCACCTTTGCCTTTATACAATGGCAGTATGCACGCATTCCGCCAATCCTCAGGCACCTCACCATGAATCATACATACATTAAATAACCTTACCAACCAGTCAACAATACAGCCACCCCCTTTTTTAATAAATTCCACTGCAATACCATCCAAACCTGCTGCCTTGCCGGTTTTCATCGTCCGCAAAGCTTTTACTACCTCTCCTCTGTTTGCCAAATCATTTTCCCTAACCCTCTCACTTTGCACACCACCTCGACCAAAACACCCTATATCATGAAACACATTCAACAAACCTTCAAAATACTCACTCCATCTCCTCACATCACCACTACTTGTTATCACCTCCCCATTAGCCCCTTCACTGAAGTTCATATTTGCTCCCTTGTCTTACGCACTTAACTTACCTCCTTCCAGAACATCTTTTTATTCTCCCTAAAATTTAATGATACTCTCTCACCCCAACTGTCATTTGCCCTCTTTTTCACCTCTTGCACCTTTCTCTTGACCTCCTGTCTCTTACTTTTATACATCTCCCACTCAATTGCATTTTTTCCCTGCAATAATCGTCCAAATGCCTCTCTCTTCTCTTTCACTAATAATCTCACTTCTTCATCCCACCACTCACTACCCTTTCTAATCAACCCATCTCCCACGCTTCTCATGCCATTTGCATCTTTTGCGCAACCCACCACTCCTTCCCTAAATACATCCCATTCCTCCCCCACTCCCCTTACCTCCTTTGTTCTCACCTTTTTCCATTTTGTACTCAGTCTCTCCTGGTACTTCCTCACACAAGTCTCCTTCTCAAGCTCACTTTCTCTCACCACCCTCTTCACCCCAACATTCTCTCTTCTTTTCTGAAAACCCATACAAATCTTCCCCTTCACCTCCACAAGATATATATATATATATATATATATATATATATATATATATATATATATATATATATATATATATATTTTTTTTTTTTTTTTTGCTTTGTCGCTGTCTCCCGCGTTTGCGAGGTAGCGCAAGGAAACAGACGAAAAAAATGGCCCAACCCACCCCTATACACATGTATATACATACGTCCACACATGCAAATATACATACCTACACAGCTTTCCATGGTTTACCCCAGACGCTTCACATGCCTTGATTCAATCCACTGACAGCACGTCAACCCCGGTATACCACATCGCTCCAATTCACTCTATTCCTTGCCCTCCTTTCACGCTCCTGCGTGTTCAGGCCCCGATCACTCAAAATCTTTTTCACTCCATCTTTCCACCTCCAATTTGGTCTCCCACTTCTCCTCGTTCCCTCCACCTCCGACACATATATCCTCTTGGTCAATCTTTCCTCACTCATTCTCTCCATGTGCCCAAACCATTTCAAAACACCCTCTTCTGCTCTCTCAACCGCGCTCTTTTTATTTCCACACATCTCTCTTACCCTTACATTACTTACTCGATCAAACCACCTTACACCACACATTGTCCTCAAACATATATATACATATATATATATATATATACATATATATATATATATATATATATATATATATATATATATATATATATATGTATATATATATATATATATATATATATATATATATATATATATATATATATATATATATACATATATATATATATATATATATATATATATATATATATATATATATGTATATATATATATATATATATATATATATATATATATATATATATATATATATATATATATATATATTTTCATGGGTGATTCATGTGAGAAACTGCAGAAGTTGGTGACTGAGTTTGGTAAAGTGTGTGAAAGAAGAAAGTTAAGAGTAAATGTGAATAAGAGCAAGGTTATTAGGTACAGTAGGGTTGAGGGTCAAGTCAATTGGGAGGTAAGTTTGAATGGAGAAAAACTGGAGGAAGTAAAGTGTTTTAGATATATGGGCGTGGATCTGGCAGCGGATGGAACCATGGAAGCGGAAGTGGATCATTGGGTGGGTGAGGGTGCGAAAATCCTGGGAGCCTTGAAGAATGTGTGGAAGTCGAGAACATTATCTCGGAAAGCAAAAATGGGTATGTTTGAAGGAATAGTGGTTCCAACAAATTTGTATGGTTGCGAGGCGTGGGCTATTGATAGAGTTGTGCGCAGGAGGGTGGATGTGCTGGATATTAGATGTTTGAGGACAATGTGTGGTGTGAGGTGGTTTGATCGAGTGAGTAACGTAAGGGTAAGAGAGATGTGTGGAAATAAAAAGAGCGTGGTTGAGAGAGCAGAAGAGGGTGTTTTAAAATGGTTTGGGCACATGGAGAGAATGAGTGAGGAAAGATTGACCAAGAGGATATATGTGTCGGAGGTGGAGGGAACGAGGAGAAGAGGGAGACCAAATTGGAGGTGGAAAGATGGAGTGAAAAAGATTTTTTGTGATCGGGGCCTGAACATGCAGGAGGGTGAAAGGAGGGCAAGGAATAGAGTGAATTGGATCGATGTGGTATACCGGGGTTGACGTGCTGTCAGTGGATTGAATCAGGGCATGTGAAGCGTCTGGGGTAAACCATGGAAAGCTTTGTAGGTATGTATACTTGCGTGTGTGGACGTGTATGTATACACATGTGTATGGGGGTGGGTTTGGCCATTTCTTTCGTCTGTTTCCTTGCGCTACCTCGCAAACGCGGGAGACAGCGACAAAAAAAAAAAAAT
>NC_092226.1:55772128-55802128 GCF_036320965.1 Panulirus ornatus
CAGAAGAAGGAGTCACGCGGGGAGTCCTCATCCTCCTCGAAGGCTCAGACTGGGGTGTCTAAATGTGTGTGGATGTAACCAAGATGTGAAAAAAGGAGAGATAGGTAGTATGTTTGAGGAAAGGAACCTGGATGTTTTGGCTCTGAGTGAAACGAAGCTCAAGGGTAAAGGGGAAGAGTGGTTTGGGAATGTCTTGGGAGTAAAGTCAGGGGTTAGTGAGAGGACAAGAGCAAGGGAAGGAGTAGCAGTACTCCTGAAACGGGAGTTGTGGGAGTATGTGATAGAATGTAAGAAAGTAAATTCTCGATTGATATGGGTAAAACTGAAAGTTGATGGAGAGAGATGGGTGATTATTGGTGCATTGCACCTGGGCATGAGAAGAAAGATCATGAGAGGCAAGTGTTTTAGGAGCAGCTGAATGAGTGTGTTAGTGGTTTTGATGCACGAGACCGGGTTATAGTAATGGGTGATTTGAATGCAAAGGTGAGTAATGTGGCACTTGAGGGAATAATTGGTATACATGGGGTGTTCAGTGTTGTAAATGGAAATGGTGAAGAGCTTGTAGATTTATGTGCTAAAAAAGGACTGGTGATTGGGAATACCTAGTTTAAAAAGCGAGATATACATAAGTATACGTATGTAAGTAGGAGAGATGGCCAGAGAGCGTTATTGGATTACATGTTAATTGACAGGCGCGCGAATGAGAGAGTTTTGGATGTTAATATGCTGAGAGGTGCAACTGGAGGGATGTCTGATCATTATCTTGTGGAGGCTAAGGTGAAGATTTGTATGGGTTTTCAGAAAAGAAGAGTGAATGTTGGGGTGAAGAGGGTGGTGAGAGTAAGTGAGCTTGGGAAGGAGACTTGTGTGAGGAAGTACCAGGAGAGACTGAGTACAGAATGGAAAAAGGTGAGAACAATGGAAGTAAGGGGAGTGGGGGAGGAATCGGATGCATTTAGGGAATCAGTGATGGATTGCGCAAAAGATGCTTGTGGCATGAGAAGAGTGGGAGGTGGGTTGATTAGAAAGGGTAGTGAGTGGTGGGATGAAGAAGTAAGATTATTAGTGAAAGAGAAGAGATAGGCATTTGGACGATTTTTGCAGGGAAAAAATGCGATTGAGTGGGAGATGTATAAAAGAAAGAGACAGGAGGTCAAGAGAAAGGTGCAAGAGGTGAAAAAGAGGGCAAATGAGAGTTGGGGTTAGAGAGTATCATTAAATTTTAGGGAGAATAAAAAGATGTTCTGGAAGGAGGTAAATAAAGTGCGTAAGACAAGGGAGCAAATGGGAGCTTCAGTGAAGGGCGCAAATGGGGAGGTGATAACAAGTAGTGGTGATGTGAGAAGGAGATGGAGTGAGTATTTTGAAGGTTTGTTGAATGTGTTTGATGATAGAGTGGCAGATATAGGGTGTTTTGGTCGAGGTGGTGTGCAAAGTGAGAGGGTTAGGGAAAATGATTTGGTAAACAGAGAAGAGGTAGTAAAAGCTTTGCGGAAGATGAAAGCCGGCAAGGCAGCAGGTTTGGATGGTATTGCAGTGGAATTTATTAAAAATGGGGGTGACTGTATTATTGACTGGTTGGTAAGGTTATTTAATGTATTTATGACTCATGGTGAGGTGCCTGAGGATTGGCGGAATGCATGCATAGTGCCATTGTACAAAGACAAAGAGGATAAGAGTGAGTGCTCAATTTACAGAGGTATAAGTTTGTTGAGTATTCCTGGTAAATTATATGGGAGGGTATTGATTGAGAGGGTGAAGGCATGTACAGAGCATCAGATTGGGGAAGAGCAGTGTGGTTTCAGAAGTGGTAGAGGATTTGTGGATCAGGTGTTTGCTTTGAAGAATGTATATGAGAAATACTTAGAAAAGCAAATGGATTTATATGTAGCATTTATGGATCTGGAGAAGGCATATGATAGAGTTGATAGAGATGCTCTGTGGAAGGTATTAAGAATATATGGTGTGGGAGGCAAGCTGTTACAAGAAGTGAAAAGTTTTTATCGAGGATGTAAGGCATGTGTACGTGAAGGAAGAAAGGAAAGTGATTGGTTCTCAGTGAATGTAGGTTTGCGGCAGGGGTGTGTGATGTCTCCATGGTTGTTTAATTTGTTTATGGATGGGGTTGTTAAGGAGGTGAATGCAAGAGTTTTGGAAAGAGGGGCAAGTATGCAGTCTGTTGAGGTTGAGAGAGCTTGGGAAGTAAGTCAGTTGTTGTTCGCTGATGATACAGCGCTGGTGGTTGATTCATGTGAGAAACTGCAGAAGCTGGTGACTGAGTTTGGTAAAGTGAGTGAAAGAAGAAAGTTAAGAGTAAATGTGAATAAGAGCAAGGTTATTAGGTACAGTAGGGTTGAGGGTCAAGTCAATTGGGAGGTAAGTTTGAATGGAGAAAAACTGGAGGAGGTAAAGTGTTTTAGATATCTGGGAGTGGATCTGGCAGCGGATGGAACCATGGAAGCGGAAGTGGATCATAGGGTGGGGAGGGGGCGAAAATCCTGGGAGCCTTGAAGAATGTGTGGAAGTCGAGAACATTATCTCGGAAAGCAAAAATGGGTATGTTTGAAGGAATAGTGGTTCCAACAATATTGTATGGTTGCGAGGCGTGGGCTATGGATAGAGTTGTGCGCAGGAGGATGGATGTGCTGGAAATGAGATGTTTGAGGACAATGTGTGGTGTGAGGTGGTTTGATCGAGTAAGTAACGTAAGGGTAAGAGAGATGTGTGGAAATAAAAAAGAGCGTGGTTGAGAGAGCAGAAGAGGGTGTTTTGAAATGGTTTGGGCACATGGAGAGAATGAGTGAGGAAAGATTGACCAAGAGGATATATGTGTCAGAGGTGGAGGGAACGAGGAGAAGTGGGAGACCAGATTGGAGGTGGAAAGATGGAGTGAAAAAGATTTTTTGTGATCGGGGCCTGAACATGCAGGAGGGTGAAAGGAGGGCAAGGAATAGAGTGAATTGGATCAATGTGGTATACTGGGGTTGACGTGCTGTCAGGCATATGGAACTTCTTTTGTCAAAGATGACGTTGGATTTGTAGAAATATATCTAGCACAGTGCACGGAACCGCTTTCGGGTGAACATACTTGGACGTGGTGGTACAAGTAGTTGCACGGACTGTGATCCTCGCTTTGGTTACAAGAATGTTCTTTCGCCCACCAGTGATGCTACTACTTTTGTGAATTAAGAGCCATTGCAACACAAACTTCGCCAGGTGGTAGAGTAACCCGCAGTGCATCGAGACAGACTTCCCCAGATCTTTTTTAAAGGGAAGTAAATGTTTATAGTTGTGTTACTGGAGTGATAGTTTTCATACATGGTGCTCTGACAAGAAAATAGTGAAATTGGGAAAGAATGTAGCTTAGACATTGAAGCTTATTCTTTCATTGAAATGTGAACAAAGGGAGCATTTTTTTTCAAAGTGATAGAGATGGAAAGCAAAAAGGTGTTTCTCATAAATGTACCGGAAAACTTGAGGTCCAGATAAACTTTTGGTCTGTCAAGGCTTTATTATGGCGGATAACCAACTACCTACCCTCATGTATCCACGATATGGTTGTATTTTGTGTAATGAAGACAATTGAGAAACATCATAAGCCAATATTCCAGTTTCAAAATAAGAGAAGTGGACCAGGCAGTATGACAAAGTGGTTAAATTGATGAAAACTACCATTGACGTTGTGTAAATAAATTATACATTTCCCTTTTCCATAGCCAGAGGTTGAACCATTATGTGACATTCATTTTTTTCATTTCATTTCAAGCTAGAAGTTTCAGTTTTCGAAATTATTTCTTACATTTTTCATATGTATATATAAATATGTGTGTGTATGTGTGTATATGTATGTATATGTGTGTGTATATATATATATATATATATATATATATATATATATATATATATATATATATATATATATATATATATATATATATATATATATATATATATATATATATATATATATATATATATATATTATCCCTGGGGATAGGGGTGAAAGAATGCTTCCCACGCATTCCTCACGTGTCGTAGAAGGCGACTAGAGGGGGCGGGAGCGGGGGACCAGAAATCCTCCCCTCCTTGTATTTTAACTTTCTAAAAATGGGAAACAGAAGGAGTCACGCGGGGAGTGCTCATCCTCCTCGTAGACTCAGATTGGGGTGTCCAAATGTGTGTGGATGTAACCAAGATGTGAAAAAAGGAGAGATAGGTAGTATGTTTGAGGAAAGGAACCTGGATGTTTTGGCTCTGAGTGAAACAAAGCTCAAGGGTAAAGGGGAAGAGAGGTTTGGGAATGTCTTGGGATTAAAGTCAGGGGTTAGTGAGAGGACAAGAGCAAGGGAAGGAGCAGCAGTACTCCTGAAACAGGAGTTGTGGGAGTATGTGATGGAATGTAAGAAAGTAAATTCTCGATCAATATGGGTAAAACTGAAAGTTGATAGAGAGAGATGGGTGATTATTGGTGCATATGCACCTGGGCATGAGAAGAAAGATCATGAGAGGCAAGTGTTTTAGGAGCAGCTGAATGAGTGTGTTAGTGGTTTTGATGCACGAGACCGGGTTATAGTAATGGGTGATTTGAATGCAAAGGTGAGTAATGTGGCAGTTGAGGGAATAATTGGTATACATGGGGTGTTCAGTGTTGTAAATGGAAATGGTGAAGAGCTTGTAGATTTATGTGCTGAAAAAGGACTGGTGATTGGGAATACCTGGTTTAAAAGGCGAGATATACGTAAGTATACGTATGTAAGTAGGACAGACGGCTAGTGAGCGTTATTGGATTACGTGTTAATTGACAGGCGCGCGAAAGAGAGACTTTTGGATGTTAATGTGCTGAGAGGTGCAACTGGAGGGATGTCTGATCATTATCTTGTGGAGGCTAAGGTGAAGATTTGTATGGGTTTTCAGAAAAGAAGAGTGAATGTTGGGGTGAAGAGGGTGGTGAGGGTAAGTGAGCTTGGGAAGGAGACTTGTGTGAGGAAGTACCAGGAGAGACTGAGTACAGAATGGAAAAAGGTGAGAACAATGGAAGTAAGGGGAGTGGGGGAGGAATGGGATGTATTTAGGGAATCAGTGATGGATTGCGCAAAAGATGCTTGTGGCATGGGAGGTGGGTTGATTAGAAAGGGTAGTGAGTAGTGGGATGAAGAAGTAAGATTATGAGTGAAAGAGAAGAGAGAGGCATTTGGACGATTTTTGCAGGGAAAAAATGCGATTGAGTGAGAGATGTATAAAAGAAAGAGACAGGAGGTCAAGAGAAAGGTGCAAGAGGTGAAAACGAGGGCAAATGAGAGTTGGGGTGAGAGAGTATCATTAAATTTTAGGGAGAATGAAAAGATGTTCTGGAACGAGGTATATAAAGTGCGTAAGACAAGGGAGCAAATGGGAACTTCAGTGAAGGGCGCAAATAGGGAGGTGATAACAAGTAGTGGTGATGTGAGAAGGAGATGGAGTGAGTATTTTGAAGGTTTGTTGAATGTATGTGATGATAGAGTGGCAGATATAGGGTGTTTTGGTCGAGGTGGTGTGCAAAGTGAGAGGGTTAGGGAAAATGATTTGGTAAACAGAGAAGAGGTAGTAAAAGCTTTGCGGACGATGAAAGCCGGCAAGGCAGCAGGTTTGGATGGTATTGCAGTGGAATCTATTAAAAAAGGGGGTGACTGTATTGTTGACTGGTTGGTAAGGTTATTTAATGTATGTATGACTCATAGTGAAGTGCCTGAGGATTGGCGAAATGCGTGCATAGTGCAATTGTACAAAGACAAAGGGGATAAGAGTGAGTTCTCAAATTACAGAGGTATAAGTTTGTTGAGTATTCCTGGTAAATTATATGGGAGGGTATTGATTGAGAGGGTGAAGGCATGTACAGAGCATCAGATTGGGGAAGAGCAGTGTGGTTTCAGAAGTGGTAGAGGATGTGTGGATCAGGTGTTTGCTTTGAAGAATGTATGTGAGAAATACTTAGAAAAGCAAATGGATTTGTATGTAGCATTTATGGATCTGGAGAAGGCATATGATAGAGTTGATAGAGATGCTCTGTGGAAGGTATTAAAAATATTTGTTGTGGGAGGCAAGTTGTTAGAATCAGTGAAAAGTTTTTATCGAGGATGTAAGGCATGTGTACGTGTAGGAAGAGAGGATAGTGATTAGTTCTTAGTGAATGTAGGTTTGCGGCAGGGGTGTGTGATGTCCCCATGGTTGTTGATGGATGGGGTTGTTAAGGAGGTGAATGCAAGAGTTTTGGAAAAAGCGACAAACCAAATTGATAATAATAAAAAATATATATATATATATATATATATATATATATATATATATATATATATATATATATATATATATATATATATATATATTTTCTTTTTCTTCATTTCTTTTTTTGCTTTGTCGCTGTCTCCCGCGTTTGCGAGGTAGCGCAAGGAAACAGACGAAAGAAATGGCTCAACCCACCCCCATACACATTTATATACATACACGTCCACACACGCAAATATACATACCTACATAGCTTTCTATGGTTTACCCCAGACGCTTCACATGCCCTGATTCAATTCACTGACAGCACGTCAACCCCGGTATACCACATCGATCCATTTCACTCTATTCCTTGCCCTCCTTTGACCGTCCTGCATGTTCAGGCCCCGATCACACAAAAATCTTTTTCACTCCATCTTTCCACCTCCAATTTGGTCTCCCACTCCTCCTCGTTCCCTCCACCTCCGACACATATATCCCCTTGGTCAATCTTACCTCACTCATTCTCTCCATGTGACCAAACCATTTCAAAACACCCTCTTCTGCTCTCTCAACCACGCTCTTTTTATTTCCACACATCTCTCTTACGCTTACGTTACTTACTCGATCAAACCACCTCACACCACATACTGTCCTCAAACATCTCATTTCCAGCACATCCACCCTCCTGCGCACAACTCTATCCATAGCCCACGCCTCGCAACCATACAACATTGTTGGAACCACTATTCATTCAAACATACCCATTTTTGCTTTCCGAGATAATGTTCTCGACTTCCACACATTCTTCAAGGCTCCCAGGATTTTCGCACCCTCCCCCACCCTATGATCCACTTCCGCTTCCATGGTTCCATCCGCTGCCAGATCCACTCCCAGATATCTAAAACACTTTACTTCCTCCAGTTTTTCTCCATTCAAACTTACCTCCCAATTGACTTGACCCTCAACCCTACTGTACCTAATAGCATTGCTCTTATTCACATTTACTCTTAACTTTCTTCTTTCACACACTTTACCAAACTCAGTCACCAGCTTCTGCAGTTTCTTACATGAATCAGCCACCAGCGCTGTATCATCAGCGAACAACAACTGACTCACTTCCCAAGCTCTCTCATCCACAACAGACTTCATACTTGCCCCTCTTTCCAAAACTCTTGCATTCACCTCCCTAACAACCCCATCCATAAACAAATTAAACAACCATGGAGACATCACACACCCCTGCCGCAAACCTATATTCATTGAGAACCAAACACTTTCCTCTCTTCCTACACGTACACATGCCTTACATCCTCGATAAAAACTTTTCACTGATTCTAACAACTTGCCTCCCACACCATATATTCATAATACCTTCTAAAGAGCATCTCTATCAACTCTATCATATGCCTTCTCCAGATCCATAAATGCTACATACAAATCCATTTGCTTTTTAAGTATATCTCACATACATTCTTCAAAGCAAACACGTGATTCACACATCCTCTACCACTTCTGAAACCACTCTGCTCTTCCCCAATCTGATGCTCTGTACATGCCTTCAGCCTCTCAATCAATACCCTCCCATATAATTTACCAGGAATACTCAAGAAACTTATACCTCTGTAATTTGAGCACTCACTCTTATCCCCTTTGCCTTTGTACAATGGCACTATGCACGCATTCCGCCAATCCTCAGGCACCTCACCATGAGTCATACATACATTAAATAACTTTACCAACCAGTCAACAATACAGTCACCCCCTTTTTAAATAGATTCCACTGCAATACCATCCAAACCTGCTGCCTTGCCGGCCTTCTTCTTCCGTAAAGCTTTTACTACCTCTTCTCTGTTTACCAAATCATTTTCCCTAACCCTCTCACTTTGCACACCACCTCGACCAAAACACCCTATATCTGCCACTCTATCATCAAACACATTCAACAAACCTTCAAAATACTCACTCCATCTCCATCTCACATCACCACTACTTGTTATCACCTCCCCATTTGCGTCCTTCACTGAAGTTCCCATTTGCTCCCTTGTCTTACGCTCTTTATTTACCTCCTTCCAGAACATCTCTTTATTCTCTCTAGAATTTAATGATACTCTCTCATCCCAACTCTCATTTGCCCTCTTTTTCACCTCTTACACCTTTCTCTTGACCTCCTGTCTCTTTCTTTTATACATCTCCCACTCAATTGCAGTTTTTCCCTGCAAAAATCGTCCAAATGCCTCTCTCTTCTCTTTCACTCATAATCTTACTTCTTCATCCCACCACTCACTACCCTTTCTAATCAACCCACATCCCACTCTTCTCATGCCACAAGCATCTTTTGCGAAATCCATCATTGATTCCCTAAATGCATCCCATTCCTCCCCCACTCCCCTTACTTCCATTGTTCTCACCTTTTTCCATTCTGTACTCAGTCTCTCCTGGTACTTCCTCACACAAGTCTCCCTCCCAAGCTCACTTACTCTCACCACCCTCTTCACCCCAACATTCACTCTTCTTTTCTGAAAACACATACAAATCTTCACCTTAGCGTCCACAAGATAATGATCAGACATCCCTCTATATATATATATATATATATATATATATATATATATATATATATATATATATATATATATATATATATATATATATATATATATATATATATATATATATATATATATATATATAGAGGGATGTCTGATCATTATCTTGTGGACGCTAAGGTGAAGATATATATATATATATATATATATATATATATATATATATATATATATATATATATATATGAAGGCATGTACAGAGCATCAGATTGGGGAAGAGCAGTGTGGTTTGAGAAGTGGTAGAGGATGTGTGGATCAGGTGTTTGCTTTGAGGAATGTGTGTGAGAAATACTTAGAAAAACAAATGGATTTGTATGTAGCATTTATGGATCTGGAGAAGGCATATGATAGAGTTGATAAAGGTGCTCTGTGGAAGGTTTTAAGAATATATGGTGTGGGAGGCAAGTTGTTAAAAGCAGTGAAAAGATTTTATGGAGGATGTAAGGCATGTGTACGTGTAGGAAGAGAGGAAATTGATTGGTTCTCAGTGAATGTATATTTGCGGCAGGGGTTTGTGATGTCTCCATGGTTGTTAAATTTGTTTATGGATGGGGTTGTTAGGGAGGTGAATGCAAGAGTTTTGGAAAGAGGGTCAAGTATGCTGTCTGTTGTGGATGAGAGAGCTTGGAAAGTGAGTCAGTTGTTGTTCGCTGATGATACAGCGCTGGTGGCTGATTCATGTAAGAAACTGCAGAAGATGGTGACTGAGTTTGGTAAAGTGTGTGAAAGAAGAAAGTTAAGAGTAAATGTGAATAAGAGCAAGGTTATTAGGTACAGTAGGGTTGAGGATCAAGACAATTGGGAGGTAAGTTTGAATGGAGAAAAACTGGAGGAAGTAAAGTGTTTTAGATATCTGGGAGTGGATCTGGCAGCGGATGGAACCATGGAAGCGGAAGTGGATCATAGGGTGGGGGAGGGTGCGAAAATCCTGGGAGCCTTGAAGAATGTGTGGAAGTCGAGAACATTATCTCGGAAAGCAAAAATGGGTATGTTTGAAGGAATAGTGGTTCCAACAATGTTGTATGGTTGCGAGGCGTGGGCTATGGATAGAGTTGTGCGCAGGAGGGTGGATGTGCTGGAAATGAGATGTTTGAGGACAATGTTTGGTGTGAGGTGGTTTGATCGAGTAAGTAACGTAAGGGTAAGAGAGATGTGTGGAAATAAAAAGAGCGTGGTTAAGAGAGCAGAAGAGGGTGTTTTGAAATGGTTTGGTCACATGGAGAGAATGAGTGAGGAAAGATTGACCAAGAGGATATATGTGTCAGAGGTGGAGGGAACGAGGAGAAGTGTAAAACCAAATTGGAGGTGGAAAGATGGAGTGAAAAAGATTTTGAGTGATCGGGGCCTGAACATGCAGGAGGGTGAAAGGCTTTCAAGGAATAGAGTGAAATGGAACGATGTGGTATACCGGGGTCGACTGCTGTCAATGGATTGAACCAGGGCATGTGAAGCGTCTGGGGTAAACAATGGAAAGTTCTGTGGGGCCTGTATGTGGTAGGGGAGCTGTGGTTTCGGTGCATTATTACATGACAGCTAGAGACTGAGTGTGAACGAATGGGGCCTTTGGTGTCTTTTCCTAGCGCTACCTCGCACACATGAGGTGGGAGGGGGTTGTTATTCCATGTGTGGCGGGGTGGCGATGAGAAGAAATAAAGGCAGACAGTATTAATCATGTACATGTGTATATATGTATGTCTGTGTGTGTATATATATGTGTACATTGAGATGTATGGGTATGTATATTTGCGTGTGTGGACGTGTATGTATGTACATGTGTATGTTGGCGGGTCGGGCCATTCTTTCGTCTGTTTCCTTGCGCTACCTCGCTAACGCGGGAGACAGCGACAAAGCAAAATAAAAATACAAATGAATATATATATATATATATATATATATATATATATATATATATATATATATATATATATATATATATATATATATATATATATATATTCCTATGAGTCCATGGATGAAATGAAACACGATAAGTTCCCAAGTGCACTTTCGTGTAATAATCACATCATCAGGGGAGACACAAGAGAGAAATATAACAGTCAGTTGATATGCATCGAAGAGACGAAGCTAGGACTCCACTTCGTAAACATGCGATTGTCTTGGACAATTTTCCCAGTAGACTCATAGGAATATATATATATATATATATATATATATATATATATATATATATATATATATATATATATATATATATATATATATATATATATGTATATAAATATATATATATGTATATACATATAGATAGATAGATAGATAGATTATCCCTGGGGATAGGGGATTAAGAATACTTCCCACGTATTCCCTGCGTGTCGTAGAAGGCGACTAAAAGGGGAGGGAGCGGGGGGCTGGAAATCCTCCCCTCTCGTTTTTTTTTTTTTTCCAAAAGAAGAACAGAGGGGGCCAGGTGAGGATATTCCAAAAAGGCCCAGTCCTCTGTTCTTAACGCTACCTCGCTAACGCGGGAAATGGCGAATAGTTTAAAAGAAAAAGAAAGAAGATAGATAGATAGATAGATAGACAGATATATATATATATATATATATATATATATATATATATATATATATATATATATATATATATATATATATATATATATATATATATATATATGTATATATATGTATTATCCCTGGGGATAGGGGAGAAAGAATACTTCCCACGTGTTCCCTGCGTGTCGTAGAAGGCGACTAAATAGGGAGGGAGCGGGGGGCTGGAAATCCTCCCCTCTCATCATTTTTTTTTTTTTTTTTTAATTTTCCAAAAGAAGGAACAGAGAAGGTGGCCAGGTGAGGATATTCCCTCAGAGGCCCAGTCCTCTGTTCTTGACGCTACCTTGCAAACGCGGGAAATGGCGAATAGTTTGAAAGAAAGAAAAAAAAAATATATATATATATATATATATCTCTGGGGATAGGGGATTAAGAATACTTCCCACGTATTCCCTGCGTGTCGTAGAGGGCGACTAAAAGGGGAGGGAGCGGGGGGCTGGAAATCCTCCCCTCTCGTTTTTTTTTTTCTTAATTTTCCAAAAGAAGGAACAGAGTGAGGCTAGGTGAGGATATTCCAAAAAAGGCCCAGTCCTCTGTTCTTAACGCGACCTCGCTGACGCGGGAAATGGCGAATAGTTTAAAAAAAGAAAAAGAAAAAGAATATATATATATATATATATATATATATATATATATATATATATATATATATATATATATATATATATATATATTTTTCTTTTTTTTTTTTTTATACTTTGTCGCTGTCTCCCGCGTTTGCGAGGTAGCGCAAGGAAACAGACGAAAGAAATGGCCCAACCCCCCCATACACATGTACATACACACGTCCACACACGCAAATATACATACCTACACAGCTTTCCATGGTTTACCCCGGACGCTTCACATGCCTTGATTCAATCCACTGACAGCACGTCAACCCCTGTATACCACATCGCTCCAATTCACTCTATTCCTTGCCCTCCTTTCACCCTCCTGCATGTTCAGGCCCCGATCACACAAAATCCTTTTCACTCCATCTTTCCACCTCCAATTTGGTCTCCCTCTTCTCCTCGTTCCCTCCACCTCCGACACATATATCCTCTTGGTCAATCTTTCCTCACTCATTCTCTCCATGTGCCCAAACCATTTCAAAACACCCTCTTCTGCTCTCTCAACCACGCTCTTTTTATTTCCACACATCTCTCTTACCTTTACTTTACTTACTCGATCAAACCACCTCACACCACACATTGTCCTCAAACATCTCATTTCCAGCACATCCATCCTCCTGCGCACAACTCTATCCATAGCCCACGCCTCGCAACCATACAACATTGTTGGAACCACTATTCCTTCAAACATACCCATTTTTGCTTTCCGGGATAATGTTCTCGACTTCCACACATTTTTCAAGGCTCCCAAAATTTTCGCCCCCTCCCCCACCCTATGATCCACTTCCGCTTCCATGGTTCCATCCGCTGACAGATCCACTCCCAGATATCTAAAACACTTCACTTCCTCCAGTTTTTCTCCATTCAAACTCACCTCCCAATTGACTTGACCCTCAACCCTACTGTACCTAATAACCTTGCTCTTATTCACATTTACTCTTAACTTTCTTCTTCCACACACTTTACCAAACTCCGTCACCAGCTTCTGCAGTTTCTCACATGAATCCGCCACCAGCGCTGTATCATCAGCGAACAACAACTGACTCACTTCCCAAGCTCTCTCATCCCCAACAGACTTCATACTTGCCCCTCTTTCCAAGACTCTTGCATTTACCTCCCTAACAACCCCATCCATAAACAAATTAAACAACCATGGAGACATCACACACCCCTGCCGCAAACCTACATTCACTGAGAACCAATCACTTTCCTCTCTTCCTACACGTACACATGCCTTACATCCTCGATAAAAACTTTTCACTGCTTCTAACAACTTGCCTCCCACACCATATATTCTTAATACCTTCCACAGAGCATCTCTATCAACTCTATCATATGCCTTCTCCAGATCCATAAATGCTACATACAAATCCATTTGCTTTTCTAAGTATTTCTCACATACATTCTTCAAAGCAAACACCTGATCCACACATCCTCTACCACTTCTGAAACCACACTGCTCTTCCCCAATCTGATGCCTTCATATATATATATATATATATATATATATATATATATATATATATATATATATATATATATATATATATATATATGAAGGCATGTACAGAGCATCAGATTGGGGAAGAGCAGTGTGGTTATATATATATATATATATATATATATATATATATATATATCTTCCCCTTTACCCTTGAGCTTCGTTTCACTCAGAGCCAAAACATCCAGGTTCCTTTCCTCAAACATACTACCTATCTCTCCTTTTTTCACATCTTGGTTACATCCACACACATTTAGGCACCCCACTCTGAGCCTTCGAGGAGGATGATCACTCCCCGCGTGACTCCTTCTTCTGTTTCCCATTTTAGAAAGTTAATACAAGGAGGGGAGGATTTCCGGCCCCCCGCTCCCGTCCCCTCTAGTCGCTTTCTACGACACGCGAGGAATACGTGGGAAGTATTCTTTCACCCCTATCCCCAGGGATAATATACATATATATATACATATACACACACACACACACACACACACATATGCACATACACACACACACACACACACATACATATATATACATATGAAAAATGTAAGAAACAATTTAGAAAACAAACTTTTAGCTTGAAATGAATGAAAAAAAATGAATGTCACATAATGGTTCAACCTCTGGCTATGGAAAGGAAATGTACAATTTATTCACACAAACGTCAAGGGTAAAGGGGAAGAGTGGTTTGGAAATGTCTGGGGAGTGAAGTCAGGGGTTAGTGAGAGGACAAGAGCAAGGGAAGGAGTAGCAATACTCCTGAAACAGGAGTTGTGGGAGTATGTGATAGAATGTAAGAAAGTAAATTCTCGATTAATATGGGTAAAATTGAAAGTTGATGGAGAGAGGTGGGTGATTATTGGTGCATATGCACCTGGGCATGAGAAGAAAGATCATGAGAGGCAAGTGTTTTGGGAGCAGCTAAATGAGTGTGTTAGCGGTTTTGATGCACGAGACCGGGTTATAGTGATGGGTGATTTGAATGCAAAGGTGAGTAATGTGGCAGTTGAGGGAATAATTGGTATGCATGGGGTGTTCAGTGTTGTAAATGGAAATGGTGAAGAGCTTGTAGATTTATGTGCTGAAAAAGGACTGATGATTGGGAATACCTGGTTTAAAAAGCGAGATATACATAAGTATACTTATGTAAGTAGGAGAGATGGCCAGAGAGCGTTATTGGATTACGTGTTAATTGACAGGCGTGCGAAAGAGAGACTTTTGGATGTTAATGTGCTGAGAGGTGCAACTGGAGGGATGTCTGATCATTATCTTGTGGAGGCTAAGGTGAAGATTAGTATGGGTTTTCAGAAAAGAGGAGTGAATGTTGGGGTGAAGAAGGTGGTGAGAGTAAGTGAGCTTGGGAAGGAGACCTGTGTGGGGAAGTACCAGGAGAGACTGTGTACAGAATGGAAAAAGGTGAGAACAATGGAAGTAAGGGGAGTGGGGGAGGAATGGGATGTATTTAGGGAATCAGTGATGGATTGCGCAAAAGATGCTTGTGGCATGAGAAGAGTGGGAGGTGGGCTGTTTAGAAAGGGTAGTGAGTGGTGGGATGAAGAAGTAAGAGTATTAGTGAAAGAGAAGAGAGAGGCATTTGGACGATTTTTGCAGGGAAAAAATGCAATTGAGTGGGAGAAGTATAAAAGAAAGAGACAGGAGGTCAAGAGAAAGGTGCAAGAGGTGAAAAAAAGGGCAAATGAGAGTTGGGGTGAGAGACTATCAGTAAATTTTAGGGAAAATAAAAAGATGTTCTGGAAGGAGGTAAATAGGGTGCGTAAGACAAGGGAGCAAATGGGAACTTCAGTGAAGGGCGTAAATGGGGAGGTGATAACAAGTAGCGGTGATGTGAGAAGGAGATGGAATGAGTATTTTGAAGGTTTGTTGAATGTGTCTGATGACAGAGTGGCAGATATAGGGTGTTTTGGTCGAGGTGGTGTGCAAAGTGAGAGGGTTAGGGAAAATGATTTGGTAAACAGAGAAGAGGTAGTAAAAGCTTTGCGGAAGATGAAAGCCGGCAAGGCAGCAGGTTTGGATGGTATTGCAGTGGAATTTATTAAGAAAGGGGGTGACTGTATTGTTGACTGGTTGGTAAGGTTATTTAATGTATGTGTGACTCATGGTGAGGTGCCTGAGGATTGGCGGAATGCGTGCATAGTGCCATTGTACAAAGGCAAAGGGGATAAGAGTGAGTGCTCAAATTACAGAGGTATAAGTTTGTTGAGTATTCCTGGTAAATTATATGGGAGGGTATTGATTGAGAGGGTGAAGGCATGTACAGAGCATCAGATTGGGGAAGAGCAGTGCGGTTTCAGAAGTGGTAGAGGATGTGTGGATCAGGTGTTTGCTTTGAAGAATGTATGTGAGAAATACTTAGAAAAGCAAATGGATTTGTATGTAGCATTTATGGATCTGGAGAAGGCATATGATAGAGTTGATAGAGATGCTCTGTGGAAGGTATTAAGAATATATGGTGTGGGAGGCAAGTTGTTAGAAGCAGTGAAAAGTTTTTATCGAGGATGTAAGGCATGTGTACGTGTAGGAAGAGAGGAAAGTGATTGGTTCTCAGTGAATGTAGGTTTGCGGCAGGGGTGTGTGATGTCTCCATGGTTGTTTAATTTGTTTATGGATGGGGTTGTAAGGGAGGTAAATGCAAGAGTCCTGGAAAGAGGGGCAAGTATGAAGTCTGTTGGGGATGAGAGAGCTTGGGAAGTGAGTCAGTTGTTGTTCGCTGATGATACAGCGCTGGTGGCTGATTCATGTGAGAAACTGCAGAAGCTGGTGACTGAGTTTGGTAAAGTGTGTGGAAGAAGAAAGTTGAGAGTAAATGTGAATAAGAGCAAGGTTATTAGGTACAGTAGGGGTGAGGGTCAAGTCAATTGGGAGGTGAGTTTGAATGGAGAAAAACTGGAGGAAGTGAAGTGTTTTAGATATCTGGGAGTGGATCTGTCAGCGGATGGAACCATGGAAGCGGAAGTGGATCATAGGGTGGGGGAGGGGGCGAAAATTTTGGGAGCCTTGAAAAATGTGTGGAAGTCGAGAACACTATCTCGGAAAGCAAAAATGGGTATGTTTGAGGGAATAGTGGTTCCAACAATGTTGTATGGTTGCGAGGCGTGGGCTATGGATAGAGATGTGCGCAGGAGGATGGATGTGCTGGAAATGAGATGTTTGAGGACAATGTGTGGTGTGAGGTGGTTTGATCGAGTAAGTAACGTAAGGGTAAGAGAGATGTGTGGAAATAAAAAGAGCGTGGTTGAGAGAGCAGAAGAGGGTGTTTTGAAATGGTTTGGGCACATGGAGAGAATGAGTGAGGAGAGATTGACCAAGAGGATATATGTGTCGGAGGTGGAGGGAACAAGGAGAAGAGGGAGACCAAATTGGAGGTGGAAAGATGGAGTGAAAAAGATTTTGTGTGATCGGGGCCTGAACATGCAGGAGGGTGAAAGGAGGGCAAGAAATAGAGTGAATTGGAGTCATGTGGTATACAGGGGTTGACGTGCTGTCAGTGGATTGAAGCAAGGCATGTGAAGCGTCTGGGGTAAACCATGGAAAGCTGTGTAGGTATGTATATTTGCGTGTGTGGACGTGTGTATGTACATGTGTATGGGGGGGGGGGGGTTGGGCCATTTCTTTCGTCTGTTTCCTTGCGCTACCTCGCAAACGCGGGAGACGGCGACAAAGTATAAAAAAAAAAAAAAAAAAATATATATATATATATATATATATATATATATATATATATATATATATATATATATATATATATATATATATATATTATCCCTGGGGATAGGGGAGAAAGAATATTTCCCACGTATTCCTTGCGTGTCGTAGAAGGCGACTAAAAGGGAAGGGAGCGGGGGGGCTGAAAATCCTCCCCTCTCGTTTTTTTTATTTTAATTTTCCAAAAGAAGGAACAGAGAAGGGTGCCAGGTGAGGGTATTCCCTCAAAGGCCCAGTCCTCTGTTCTTAACGCTAACTCGCTATCGCGGGAAATGGCGAATAGTATGAAAAGAAAAATATATATATAGATATATATACAGGGTTGAAATTCTCTCGTAACACACACACACACATACACACACACACACACACACACACACACACACATACACGCGCGCGCGCGCGCGTACCAGCCTAGGCTAGGTACCCATTTATTGGCCCGTCCCGAGGGGGAGCATGAAAACTTAGGTTTGGTGTGGGCCGACTGCGGCACCCAGGATTAGAACGAATGTTGGCCCGACCCTGGGCGGGCTCGTGCTCAATCATTACCAGTAACGCTAACCACTATACCATTGAGCTGTGTGTGTCGTACCAATGTTGTCTTCATGGTCGTGTCGTCGTCGTGCTCGGCGTACCTTTGCGTTTGAGGGGGTTAGATGCCTTCTCATCTGTACCACACCTTTACCACATTTTCTGGTATCTTTTTCTGATAATTCATATATATATATATATATATATATATATATATATATATATATATATATATATATATATATATATATATATTTCTTTTTTCTTTCATACTATTCGCCATTTCCCGCGTCAGCGAGGTAGCGTTAAGAACAGAGGACTGGGCCTCTGAGGAAACATCCTCATCCAGCCCCCTTCTCTGTTCCTTCCTTTGGAAAATAAAAAATAAAATATATATATATGTATATATATATATATATATATATATATATATATGTATATATATATATATATATATATATATATATATATATATATATATATATATATATATATATATATATATATATATATTATTATTATACTTAGTCTCTGTCTCCCGCGTTAGCGAGGTAGCGCAAGGAAACAGACGAAAGAAAGGCCCAACTCACCCACATACACATGTACATAATAAACGCCCACACACGCACATATACATACCTATACATTTCAAAATATACATACCTATACATTTCAAAATATGCATACATATATATACACAGAAATATACATATATACACATGTACATATCCATATTTGCAGCCTTCATCCATTCTCGTTGCCACACCGCCACACGAAATGGCACCCCCCTACCCCCGTGCGCGCGCGAGTTAGCTCCAGGAAAAGACAACAAAGACCACACTCGTTCACACTCAGTCTCTAGCTGTCATGTCTAATGCACCGAAACCACAGCTCACTTTCTGCATCCAGGTCCCACAAAACTTTCCAAAACCCCAGATGCTTCACATGTCTTGGTTCAATCCAATGACAGCACGTCCACCCTGGTATACCACATCGTTCCAATTCACTCTCTTCCTTGCACACCTTTCACCCTCATTTCTGTTTAGGCCCCGATCGCTCAAAATCATTTTCACTCCCTCCTTCCACCTCCAATTTGGTCTCCCACTTCTCGTTCCCTCCACCTCTAACACATATATCTTTTGTCAGTCTTTCCTCACTCATTCTCTCCATGTGACCAAACCATTTCAGTACACCCTCTTCTGCTGTCTCCACCACATTCTTTTTATTACCACACATCTCTCTTACCCTTTCATTACTTACTCGATCAAACCACCCCACACCACATATTGTCCTCAAGCATTTCATTTCCAACACATCCACCCTCCTCCGTACAACTCTATCTATAGCCCACGCCTCGCAACCAAAAACATTGCTGGAACCACTATTCCTTCAAACATACCCATTTTTGCTCTCTGAGATAATTAATGTTCTCGCCTTCCACACATTCTTCAACTCTCCCAGAACCTTCGCCCCCTACCCCATCCTGTGATTCACTTCCGCTTCCATGGTTCCATCCGCTGCTAAAACACTTCACTTCCTCCAGTTTTTCTTCATTCAATATTACCTCCAAATTACTTGTCCCTCAACTCTACTGAACCTAAAAACGTTACTCTTACCTCTGCTGCCAACTTTCTTCTTTCACACACTTTACCAAACTCAGTCACCAACTTCTGCAGTTTCTCACGCGAATCGGCCACCAGCGCTGTGTCATCAGCGAACAACATCTGACTCACTTCCCAAGCTCTCTCATCTGCAGCAGACTGCATACTTGCCCTTCTCTCAAAAACTCTTGCATTCACCTCCCCAATAGCCCCATCCATAAACAAATTAAATCATGGACACATCACGCACCCTTGCTGCAAACCGACATTCACTCTCTTCCTACTCGTACACATGCCTTACATCCTTGATAAAAACTTTTCACTACTTCTAGCAACTTACCTCCAACACCATATACTCTTAGTACCTTCCACAAAGCATCTCTATCCACTTTATCATATGCCTTCTCCAGATCCATAAATGCTACATACAAATCCATCTGTTTGTCTTAAGTATTTCTCGCATTCATTCTTCAAAGCAAACACCTGATCCACACATCCTCTACCACTTCTGAAATCCCACTGCTGTTTCCCAATCTGATGCTCTGTACATGACTTTACCCTCTCAATCAATACCTTGTCATATATTTTCTCAGGAATACCCAGCAAACCTATATTTCTGTAACTTGAACACTCACCTTTATCTCCGTTTTCTTATACAATGACGCTATATATATATATATATATATATATATATATATATATATATATATATATATATATATATATATATATATATATATATGTATATATATGCCTTTAATCACGTTAAAAACTATGATCATTATATCGACTGGAGTATGCCATCTCACTTATTAACTGTAACTCTGTTGCCACGGGAAATATCCTTGAATCTTCTATTGTTAAATACACAAAGAATTATAATCTTAATTTTATTGACGGTCTATACAAATTGGATAACTTTATTGTTGATAAAATTTGTAAACAATTCACCTTCTTGTCCACATAATAAGTTAATGATACGCTCGTTGTCTGTCTTGGACAATCGCATGTTTACCAAATGGCGTCCTAGCTACGTCTCTTCGTTGTATCTCAAGACTGTTATATTTCTCTTGTGTCTCCCCTGATGATGTGATTAATACTCTCTCTCTCTCTCTCTCTCTCTCTCTCTCTCTCTCTCTCTCTCTCTCTCTCTCTCTCTCTCTCTCTCCCTCCATCCCTGCGAGTCACGTGCTAATAATACCATGGTCCACCGGTAATGGAACTGGACATGGGTGTGTGCCTGATGGATGTTCATTTTGTGCTCACATAAAAAAGATAAAAGATAATACGACGACTGTCTATTGAGGTGAGTAGCAGGATAGGTGCGCTGAGAGTGACCGAGTAACATGAGGAACTTCTTTTTTTCCCTTGGTCTTTTGCCACAATTGCTTCACTGCGTGCGACTCCCCCTGATATCTAAAACATCATAAGATTTGGTAACACCTGAAGCGAACCATAACGTTTAGAAAGACGATTTGTTGCGATATAATCTCATTTGAATTTTAAGTCCAATGATTTTCTTGATTATGAAATCAGTAGTTATGAAATCAGCTGAAATATTTCTCAGAATATTTTTTGGTCATTTGTTGTGAAGAATGTGTGTTGATGGTAGCCTTTCGTCTGTAAGTACTGTATACGCGTATATATATTCGTCTCTGGGTAGACGTCCGTCTCTCTGTATATGCGTAAGTATACGAATGTGGATTTTTTGATATGCTAGGCGGGGAGCAGCGGTTCCTTGGAGAAATGCATTTCAGATATTCATAGAACTGACGTTACTGGAATTCCTCCTTCTTACGTAGCTTTTCATTCCAAAGAAGTCCTTCCTTTCCTTGTTACTGGGGTAGTGGAGCCTTTTAGCTGAAGGAGCTCCTGGAGAAATGATCCTTGGTTTGTATATTAATGATTTCAGGAAAGGCTGTAAAATGCAACAGAAATTTCTTTGTTGTAGTTACTGTACCTGAAGTACATAAATCTGTGTTGGCCATGGTCATTTGGGGTGTGGTCACCGAACAGAGGTGTAGTGGTAAGATACCGCAGCCATCCTTTAATTAGTTCGGTCCAGATAATGTTGCCATACATCGTGCTGGACAGTCGCTCCTGACCAGCGAGGCTAACCTGGCGGCTGCAGCAGGGATGCTCTGGTATCCCACCGTCCCCCTCATCTTGCTGAGCTCCTGATGGCGACTCTGTGTTACGTAATTCTGTCTTCCTGCAACTCGTCCTCGATCTTCCTTTGCAGGGGAACATGCACTCTATCGAAGACCTCTTTTTACCCGTAGCAAATACTTTAACTCTCTGCATATAGGTCTCAGAGCATTCTAACAGTCCTCCATTAGGTCTTCATAAGAACTACAACATATTTCGCCCAGACACAGAGTAGGTTTCTGAAAGTACTCCTGCAGACCAACAGTAGGTTATATCGGACGTCCTTAACTGCTCTAATAGACCTCTGGAAGTAGGGCATCACAGCCCCCACATATCTATAATAGTCCTCCCCCAACGTCCGGACCCACACCAGTCATCAACCAAACCTTCTGCAGACTCCAACCCAGCAGCAGCAGCAGACCTCCAGGAGGTCAGGAGACATCCCTTGGGTTGCACGGTTGATCCAATTTACTCTTAGGTTTTGGCACAGTAATAAGAGAGTGACTTGCTTATCCTTCAGTAATGCTGGGGGGTGAAGATCTGCTTAGCATGAAGGACCTCCCCGCCAGCCTCCCATAAAGTCTACTTACCCAGACCAGACCTATGCAGAATTAGCCATAGAGACCCTGAAAGTTTAGTACTATCCTGATCATTCTCTAACCGACACATACCATAAGATCGAGGTGCCCATACTGAGCTGAGTTAACCTAAGCCTTTGCTACTTGGGAGGCTGCCTACACTCTTGGCTCCAGCAGCACCACCCCCGGGGGTGTGACGTGGCCTGATTGTGTAGATCGGATTATGTGCGAATTTGTATGTCCGCGCGTATGTCTTCATTTTTTTTTTTCAGGCATGTGCGTAAGGTCAATGGTACGATGTTTAGGTGCAGAAACAAACGGGTAACTTACGAAAAGTAGAATCAACAAGAGAATTGTCGAAATATGATGAAGGATTACTGATATGAAGGAGAAGAGACAGGAATTCCACACAAAGATTGTAGAGTCAGACAATGGAAACAGAAAGAGAAAAGAGAGGGAGTGAGATAAGCCGCTTAGCAGAAATTGCGTCAAGGTTATGGAGCTGTTGGAGCGGCTAGAGGGGCCAGTGCTTTTGTGAGTGTCTCTGGAGAGGAGATGACCTGTGTAGTGTGGGATGAGGCTCTCTGGGGTCGGTTAGGGGTATGAGTCGGAGGTCAGAAGAGGGCCAGGGTAGGGTAAGGTTGGTGATAGAAGGTAGGAAAATGGCCAAAGAAACAACAGAAGGGAGTAGGAACAAGCGAAAGTAGGAAGAAGGGGAGGGGAGATGTAGATGCAAGAAAAAGGGTCAATAGGAGCAGGATAGAAGGCTTAATGCATGGGGAGAAGGGGCGGACAAACGACGAGAACTAGGAGGAGATGAAGTAGACAGGAACGGAAGGGAAGAAGATATAAATAGAGGGGACATAAGAACACGTACGGTAAGAAGCAACACAGAAAAGATAGCAGCAAAACACGAAAATGAAGCTAGGTGGTAGGAGCAACTGGTGAGCAGGAAATGCCATAGGTAGTTAGGGTGAGCCACAGTGGATGGGTGGTTGCTGTGGTGTGAATTGCACAGCATAATTTATATGACGTGTGCGGCTGAAGGCTAGTGAAGAGTAGGAGGGGAAGGGGTCAGTGCTGGTGGCAGGCTGCTGCTTATGGCCGAGACGAGGATATGCTGCTCCTTATGGTGAGGAGCTATGCTTGTGCTTATGGTGAGGCGAGGACATGGTGCTCTTTATGTTGGGGAGGTGGGTTGTGCTACTTCCTGTGATGAGAGGGGTATGCTGCTCCTTATGGTATGGTGAGGGTGCAATGTTATTCTTTCACTAATGGTGAGGAGTACTCTTCTGTATAGTGATGAATCTTGCTCATTATAGTGATGCGTTATACTTATCCTTATGGTAAAGTGGTACACTTTCCTTGTGTAGTGTTATATTGTTCCTTATGGTCAGAGGTATACTGTTCCCATAATGAGTTGATATTTTCATTATCATGAGCGTCATATTGCTCCCTGTGGCATACCGTTATTTGTGGTGAGAGGTATCAGACTGTCCCTTATAGTGAGATATAAGGTGAAGAATGAATATATGATTTGGTATATTGTGAAAAATATTGAATAATTTTTTCTAAGTGCTGTGGTGTTGAAATTTTTTATCAGTGGTGATGCAGTGGTGAACAGTGTTCTCAGTGGTGGTGTAGTGTTGACCAGTGTTCTCAATTGTGGTGTAGTGCTGACCAGTGTTCTCAGTGGTGATGTAGTGTTGACCAGTGTTCTCAGTGGTGGTGTATCGTTGACCATTGTTCTCATTGGTGGTGTTGTGTTGACCAGTGTAGGTGGTAGTGTTGATCAGTGTTCTCATTGGTGGTGTAGTGTTGACCTGTGTTCTCGGTGGTGGTGAAGTGTTGACCAGTGTTCTCGGTGGTGGTGTAGTGCTGACCAGTGTTTTCGGTGGTGGTGTAGTGTTGACCAGTGTTCTCAGTGGTGGTGTAGTGTTGACCAGTGTTCTCAGTGGTGGTGAAGTGTTCACCAGTGTTCTCAGTGGTAGTGTAGTGTTGACCAGTGTTCTCAGTGGTGGTGTTGTGTTGACCAGTGCTCTCGTTGGTGGTGTAGTGTTGACCAGTGTTCTCGGTAGGGGTGTAGTGTTGACCATTGTTCTCAGTGGTGGTGTAGTGTTGACCAGTGTTCTCGGTGGTGGTGTAGTGTTGACCACTGTTCTTATTGGTGGTGTTCTGTTGACCAGTGTTCTCATTGGTGGTGTTGTGTTGACCAGTGTTCTCGGTGGTGGTGTAGTGTTGACCAGTGTTCTCGGTGGTGGTGTAGTGTTGACCAGTGTTCTCATTGGTGGTGTTGTGTTGACCAGTGTTCTCGGTGATGGTGTAGTGTTGACCAGTGTTCTCATTGGTGGTGTTGTGTTGACCAGTGTTCTCATTGGTGGTGTTGTGTTGACCAGTGTTCTTGGTGTTGGTGTAGTGTTGACCAGTGTTCTCATTGGTGGTGTTGTGTTGACCAGTGTTCTCATTGGTGGTGTTGTGTTGACCAGTGTTCTTGGTGGTGGTGTAGTGTTGACCAGTGTTCTTGGTGGTAGTGAAGTGTTGACCAGTGTTCTCAGTGGTGCTGCAGTGTTGACCAGTGTTCTCAGTGGTGGTGAAGTGTTGATCAGTGTTCTCGGTGGTGGTGCAGTGTTGACCAGTGTTCTCGGTGGTGGTGTAGTGTTGACCAGTGTTCTTGGTGGTGGTGTAGTGTTGACCAGTGTTCTCGGTGGTGGTGAAGTGTTGACCAGTGTTCTCAGTGGTGCTGCAGTGTTGACCAGTGTTCTCAGTGGTGGTGTAGTGTTGACCAGTGTTCTCGGTGGTGATGAAGTGTTGACCAGTGTTCTCAGTGGTGGTGTAGTGTTGACCAGAGTTCTCAGTGGTGGTGTAGTGTTGACCAGTGTTCTTGGTGGTGGTGTAGTGTTGACCAGTGTTCTCGGTGGTGGTGTAGTGTTGACCAGTGTTCTCGGTGGTGGTGAAGTGTTGATTAGTATTCTCAGTGGTGATGTAGTGTTGACCAGTGTTCTCGGTGGTGGTGAAGTGTTGACCAGAGTTCTCAGTGGTGGTGTAGTGTTGACCAGTGTTCTCAGTGGTGGTGTAGCGTTGACCAGTGTTCTCAGTGGTGGTGTAGTGTTGACCAGTGTTATCGGTGGTGGTGTAGTGTTGACCAGTGTTCTCGGTGGTGGTGAAGTGTTCACCAGTATTCTCAGTGGTGGTGTAGTGTTGACCAGTGTTCTCGTTGATGGTGAAGTGTTGACCAGTGTTCTCAGTGGTGGTGTAGTGTTGACCAGTGTTCTAGGTGGTGGTGTAGTGTTGACCAGTGTTCTCGGTGGTGGTGAAGTGTTGACCAGTGTTCTCGGTGGTGGTGAAGTGTTGACCAGTGTTCTTAGTGGTGGTGTAGTGTTGACCAGTGTTCTCACTGGTGGTGTTGTGTTGATCAGTGTTCTCGGTGGTGGTGTAGTGATGACCAGTTTTCTCGTTGGTGGTGTAGTGTTGACCAGTGTTCTCGGTGGTGGTGTAGTGTTGACCCGTGTTCTCGTTGGTTGTGTAGTGTTGACCAGTGCTCTTGTCGGTGGTGTAGTGTTGACCAGTGTTCTCGGTGGTGGTGTAGTGTTGACCAGTGTTCTCGGTGGTGGTGTAGTGTTGACCATTGTTTTCAGTGGTGGTGTAGTGTTGACCGGTGTTCTCAGTTGTGGAGTAGTTTTGACCGGTGTTCTCAGTAATAGTCCAGTGTTAAGCAATACTTTCAGTAATGCGGTGTTCACCGGTTTTGTTCTCAGCGGTGGTGCAGTGTGTCCCACATTCTCAGTGGTGATAGTGGAGTGTTAAATTCAGTGCTCAGTTTCGTGACCAAGAAATGGTCACCTCTTTTGACGAAAGATTTACACTTACTGTTTATTTCTTTTTTGACATGTGAAGTGATGGTGCCCACCACACACATCACTGTGAAAGTCTGTAATGTATCACCTTCAGTGGTGGCAACAAGCAAGGCAAACAGCGCCACTCACATCATAAACTGGATTTTGATATAACAATCGGAACGAAGGTTGTACCAGGCCAGTGATGTTCCACTTTTCAAAGTACCTGTTCTCTCTCAGGTAGCATTCTGCTTGTGTAGGCTGACGTCAACTCGCACATCATATTTACACATTAGAATGATATGTAAACAGTCATCATATGACAATCCCGGTGAAATAGCCTTGGACCTCATACTGCTTGTTATAAGCTTGATATCACATCACAATCCCGGTGAAAAAGTTAGATAGTCAGTGAATGAGAAAAACACATTTACAGCGCGGACTGGTACAGTCGGACACCATCTGTGGTAAAGGCTGGGGATATTCCAGACTTTCCTCAACCAGAACACGCACAAGAGATATGTTACGTTGGACGCTCCTATCTGTAGCTCGTTCCTTCCCACAAGAAGACATATCTCCATTACGGTCAGACGTGTGAGTGAGACTGTGCCAAGTGCCTCACTATGAAATGGGGGTATGGCTGTACAGTCGCGGACGATAGTGTGTGACACACTTAATAATAAAGGTTCCGAAGTCCCAGACACGTACCACGTCAAAGTTGTACCGAGTCCTCTGTCTCTATATCTGCCGAGACAGAGGGGTTCGGTGAGGCTTCGTTCGGACGTGTCTCAGGACCTTTGTCCGCGACTGTACACGTCACGCAGGGAGAGAAAATAGAAAACGTCGCGATAAACACTGGGGCTGGAGACTTCCCAGCCTGTTACCGGTGGGAGAAGGAAATCCTGTGGTCACGCCCCTGGGACATGACAGAAGTGATCTAACCCCACATAATAACTATGCAGTATTCGATGCATTGGTATGCGCCTTGTATACTCGAGCAGCCTGACTGACCAGGTTGGGAAATGAGAGTCGCGTTTTTGGAAACCGAACTGCAGGTACGGAACAGAGCCCCCACCACCCCAAGAACTGACTCGAGGTAAACTTCAAGGAGGGAATCACCACACAGGAATGTCGGTTTAGTTCTCCAAGGTGGCTTTGATGATATCTCGAAAAGCACAGTTTTGTAAAGCCTCAAGATGGGTTAATCTTGAAAGAATTTAATTAGGCTGTCTGTATTCTGATATTAGACGTACATTTACATTAGTTCATGCAAGCATTATCTGATATTTTCTTTTTTTTTTCAATGATGCATGAGAGAGTTTACTGACTGAATAACACGTATGTAAGGATACAAACTTGACTCGAATTATACATTTGAATATCCTTCTCTCTGTATCAGACATGAAGATTCCTCACAGACGATTGTGTTGATCCTGATATGCATCTTCAACAAAAAAAATTTATTCCAGGATTTCAATTCTTAGAGTTATACAATTTCGAAAAGCCTAAGGAATATTGGAAAATGGTGTCCGGTTAATATTGCTCTATGCCCGCTGCACACAAACCCGTTTTCCCTCAAGTTTTTAATTCATCGTAGACCAGAATGATTTAATGGCTTCCGTTGAAACTACATGGTTAGATTTTTATAACATGATTGTGATCAAACGGATATTCTTTGAACATCAGTGGCCACATGGCGTATCTTTTTACCGTACAGATTTTTGTCGACAGGTTGTCGAATAATGATGATGATGAACTTTAACTTTTTCGTCTCGTTACGTGGAAACGCTTGCCAACATTCCTGTCAGAACACAAGCCGTTTAAGGAACTCATTTGGCATGATACATCACACCTCTTGATTTTCTCCTTCTGCTCCCTGCACCTGCTTCTTCTGCCCAGTATATTCTTCCTATGAATCGAAAATGGATATTGGGTTCCCATTACCGTCGCTTTAGGAGATACTTCATCAAACATGAATACTTCTGTCGTCTCTCCCATGTACATGTACCTTATTTTTATGCTCTTATCTCCGCTCATCCGTTTTCTTCACACGTCTGTACCCTACTTAAAACGCCTCCTCCCGAACCTTGGCTTTTGACTCCAGTTCTCATTGCACGTCTTTACATCTAATCACTCGTCGCATTCCTTGCCATTCCTCACTAGATCATTCCCGATACCTATGCACTCCCTCGTTCAACCTCCAGGCCCTCTTGCCTTAATTATTCCTGCCTCGTTCAGGCCTCAGGCCCTCTTGCCCCAATCATTCCTGCCTCAGTCATCCTCCAGGTCTTCCTGCCCAAATAGTCCCTGCCTCGTTCAACCCCAGGACCATTTTTCACAGTCATTCCTGCCTTGTTAAGCCCCCAGGCCCTCTAGTTCCAATTATTCCTGCCTCGTTCAGCTTCGTAGCCCGTTTGCTCCAGTCTTTCGTGCTTCATTCAGCCTCCAGGGATTTTCGTCCTAACCATCCCTGCATCATTCAGCCCTGAAGCCCGCTTGATCCAATCATCCCAACCTCGCTCAGCCCTCTAGCCCTTATTAGTCCTCATAAGATGAGGCCTGACAGTATTAATGAATCATTACTCCCCACTTCATCTGTCGTTTGGTTCTGACCATTGCTCAGTGGGTCAGCTCTCCTGTTTCGAACTATTCCTGATTCAATAGACGTTATTACCATCAAGTTTCTCACTCGACTTGCTGGCCTGCACCGACACCACAGGACCTAGAGAGCCACCTTGTATTCAAAAGCAGCTTTTGTTTTGAGATATCTAAGGAAACATGCCACGCCGAGTAGTGTTGGTTACAGAGGCAGGGCTACATGAGACTATGATGTTTAGAAGAGCAGGGTAAGAGACTACAAATATCAGTAGCTTATCTACTTTTCATTCGTGAAACCTTCAGACGATAAGTTGTATGTGCGCTCAGTGGTACTTACTAAGATATAGTTGTACATGAAGTGATTTTGACTGTATTTTAAATACATTTGAAAAATGTGGTTTTTAGCAAATGGGAGTTGGCGGACTCCTCTTCCATCGACGAGACTGTCATCATCAGTGGAAAGGAAAAGAGTGCAGCGTCGTTGAGTACCTTTTATGTCCTAAAGGAGCCCAGCTTACCCTGCCCCCATATGGAGAGTAACCTCGAATATCCAGGATTCACTTGAAAATAGTCTAAGGGTTATCAGTAAAAATAATGACTTGATAACAATAATCAGGATAATAATAAGATAATTATAACTATTATTATGATTACTATTATTATTATTATTATTATTATTATTATTATCATTATTATTATCATTATTATTATTATTATTATTATTATTAGTGAAAAGTTTTTACCGAGGATGTAAGGCATGTGTACGTGTAGGAAGAGAGGAAAGTGATTGGTTCTCAGTGAATGTAGGTTTGCGGCAGGGGTGTGTGATGTCTCCATGGTTGTTTAATTTGTTTATGGATGGGGTTGTTAGGGAGGTGAATGCAAGAGTTTTGGAAAGAGGGGCAAGTATGAAGTATGTTGTGGATGAGAGAGCTTGGGAAGTGAGTCAGTTGTTGTTCGCTGATGACACAGCGCTGGTGGCTGATTCATGTGAGAAACTGCAGAAGCTGGTGACTGAGTTTGGTAAAGTGTGTGAAAGAAGAAAGTTAAGAGTAAATGTGAATAAGAGCAATGTTATTAGGTACAGTAGGGTTGAGGGTCAAGTCAATTGGGAGGTAAGTTTGAATGGAGAAAACTGAAGGAAGTAAAGTGTTTTAGATATCTGGGAGTGGATATGGCAGCGGATGGAACCATGGAAGCGGAAGTGAATCATAGGGTGGGGGAGGGGGCGAAAATCCTGGGAACCTTGAAGAATGTGTGGAAGTCGAGAACATTATCTCGGAAAGCAAAAATGGGTATGTTTGAAGGAATAGTGGTTCCAACAATGTTGTATGGTTGCGAGGCGTGGGCTATGGATAGAGTTGTGCGCAGGAGGGTGGATGTGCTGGAAATGAGATGTTTGAGGACAATGTGTGGTGTGAGGTGGTTTGATCGAGTAAGTAATGTAA